>NC_133618.1:82795364-82997864 GCF_048593235.1 Sminthopsis crassicaudata | reverse complement strand
AATTCAAAATAGAATTTGACAGTGTAAGTACAAAAAAGGAAATTTTTATGGTTTCAGAGGAAAGAAGGAACCCACCTGGCTGGGTAAGATAAATCATCTTGTAAGAGATATAATTTGATCATCTCTGTTTCAAAAAACAAGAAGTCTAGTTCTTGTCCTTCAGGAAAACTAAACTTAGATTGTTTCAATTCACTTTATATAAGCTACATTAATATATAAGCAAACAAACAAACAAAAATATATAAGCCATTTTATATTATATTCAGTCTGTGATGAATTTTGCTAAATAGGCTTGAGCACACTCAAGCTAAGTCAGATCTGGAAAAAAAAGGCAGCAGGTATGGAAAACAGGTACCATTTTCCCAACTAGAAAACTTCTGCCAGAAGGACATAAAAATCTCTTTTTGTACCTACACTGTCAAATTTTATCTATCTATAGATAAAATGATAGGGATATGTTAATTAGTGAGGGTACCTGATAATGAAGGCCTAATTCTTAGAACAAGAATAGATAGATAGATATTCCAATGCAATCACATGGAAACTTTAATGAGTTTTTAAGACTTTGAGAAAGGAGAATTGCTTTGATGCAATAAAGTAACTCATATGGATAAGTCTTAGTGAGGTTGAAGCTGTTTTAAATCTCACAGCTTGGCTTGTGGAAAACTTCTAATTTTAACTATTTGTATTCAAGTTCCAGCTCTTTTACTAGCTGTTTAACTCTGGACAGATCACTCCATCTATGTACTAGAGTTTGAGAGTCCCTTCAAAAATCCAAATTATGTGATAGAAGGCCAAATTTAATTATTGCTCTACTAAAGTAACTTTCTCTGTCTTTATGTTGAACTCTGTCTCTCTCTTTATCTCTGAATCTCTTCCCTCTCTCTCCTTATATTCCCTCTCACACATATTTGCTGAGTGTGAAGAGGCTTGGGAGAATGTGAGTCAGTGTTTACAGAAGAAAGGATTTTGGAGCCTCTAGAGAGTCTTGCAATATTCTTAATTACTCCTATTTAACTCTCCCTGTTTTCTCCCAGATGTTTAAGTAGTCTCTCTGAAGACATTATGGGCAAATGATTGAAGATCCATTAATGCTGTTAATTATTTAAATCAGCACATATATTTGATACTATGAAGGAATAGCCATATTAAAAAAGAAAAAATCACATTCCCCTATATATGGGTTACTAAATTTGAATAGTATTATAGTTTTATCAAATGACCCATTTCCTGCCATTCTCCTTCCCCTCCTATAACAAGAAACATAATATAAGAAGAAATTTACATATAGATTAATTAGCCTGCCCCCACAAATAAACAACAACAAAACAAGTCATCTTTTTGAATTAAGGAACCAATATGACCTTTTTAAACAAGGAAACTGAAGTATATGATAATGGAATTATTTTCTTGAGGTCATATATGACATAAGTGATAGATATAGGAGCAGAAGGATCTTGATTTTCCCTTTAGAGGATCATTTGTTAAGTCATTCTGCAATTGTAGACTTATTTCAAAACACAAATACATTTTACAGAATTCTCATTTCCTTCTATTATTAAAAGACTTTGCTTTGAAACTGTTGGTCATGGTCCATATTTCTTGTAGATCCCTGACTCAGAAACTGGGAATTAAAAACCAAAACCTCTTTCTGGGAAACAAGAATCTCAAAGGCAGCAGAATTGGTGGTTTTCCATTTGCAAAACACTCAATAGTCTTTTTTGTTCATTATGCCTCACACCTTTTTTTGAAGTGATGGGGTATCATTCCTATTTGGCAAGCAGAATTTTAATGACTTTCTCAAAATTATTCTGCTAAATCAGTTGCAGAGCTATCTTCAGGGCTATTGTTTAGGCCACCAAATAGAGCTTCAAAGTAATCTCAGACTTTTCACTCATCTAATAGACTGTGATAAGTCTATTGTTTCATCAGTAAAGTAAAGGGGTGGGAATAGATGAGACAGGAAAGTAGTATAATGGACAAAGCCAGAGGGTTGGAACCCAGAAGATCTGAGTTGGTATCTTGATTCAAATACTTACTGTGCAATACTGGGTAAGTCAGTTAACTCCTTAATCCTGTTTTTCTGTTCTGTAAAATTAGGGAAATAGAAGGTAATACAATAGGGTTGTTATAAAAATCACATGAGTAAACAGACTTTTTTTATAGCTAACTATATAAATACTAGCTGATGAGGTCTTTGGTCCTTGGTAGCCAGGTGGGCTTTGGCAGAGAGAGCTTGAATTACTTTATATAATATGGAAGCCAAACTACTCCCAGAGTCCAGCAAGGAAGAGAACTAATAGGATTAATCTGGCCTTTGTGGGTCTTTTGTTCTTAAGTCGGCTCTTTATCCTTTGTAAATTCCTTGCATAGACAAAATCATTATGACTCCACAGTTTACTGTATCCAATAAGAAAGCCAAATTATGTTGTGAAAACTAGAGGTTATTTTTCCCCTATAAAAGATCTATTCTACTATAATTCTTGTGCTAAACTTCTTTAGCCCACCAATTAGGTTCATTAGGGACTTGCCATGCCTTAATGGCATCTTTCTTTGCCCGGTTAATTAAAAGTTTCCCTAGGGAAGTTGGTTTTTTGCTTTGTTAATTGCTGATAGTCCCATATGAATTTGGCCCACTGTTAGCAGCATAATAAAATCTTTGCCTCTTGATTTGGTGAAGATCTAAGCCTACAAGCCTCTTTTGAAACAACCATGATATCAGCTGGGATCCCAATATACTTTTGGGGTCCAGCACCTCCTCTCCTGAACATCTGATGGCAAACACCAATGCTAGCTATTATTAGTAAGTCTGAAGCCCATTCCAGTTCTAAAATTTCTTATCTTTATGCTTTAGATAATTACAGGCTGGTTGCTAAACCTGTCCCTAATCCAATCCCTATTATTTTGTCTTATATTCTATATTTACAAAATTCATTGGAAAATTTAAAGTGATATATAAATATTGTTATGGCTATTTTATATATCGCTGCATATATTAACATAATTATCAATGTGTTGTAACTGTTTTATTATTTTATCAGTTAAGGAAGAAGATGAAGTTACTAGTACATATTTAGTTAACCATAAAATTCAGCAAATGATAATTCAAACTGATCTCCATGAGCATTTTCCATTTTACACTCATCCTGTCATTGGAGACTGAAGATTTATTCAAAAACAGAGCTAAATGGACACATCCATCAGCAAGAACACCCTAAATATCTGCTAGGAATGATGAGAAGGGAACTGAGTATTCTAAGTAGAAGAATTTGGAAATGGAAAGGAGTACACTTTCTTCACAGCAGTTCATGGAACCTATGCAAAAAATTGACTATAAGGACATAAAGACCTCAAAATCAAATGCAGAAAGGCGGAAATAGTAAATGCATTTTTTCAGAAGACAATGCAATAAAAATTACATTCAATGAAAGGCCAGGGGAAAATAAACCAAAAAGCAATTAGAAGCTAAATAATCATATCCTAAAGAATGAATAGATGAAACACAAATCATATACACAATTTCATCCAAGAGAATGACAATAATGAGACAATATTCAAAATTTATTGGATGCAGCCAAAGGAGTATAAAGGTAAATTTTATATCTCTAAATGCTTATTTGCATAAAATAGAGAAAATCAATGAATTGAGCTTGCAACTAAAAAAGGTAGAAAATGAACAAATTAAGCCCCCCAATGAAATACCAAATTTGAAATTCTAAAAGTAAAAGGAGAGATTAATAAAATTGAAAGTAAAAAAACAAAACCAAAAACAAAAAACTATTGAATTAACAAATAAAACTGAGTTGGTTTTATGAAAAAATCAACAAAATAAACCTTTAGTTAGTTTGATTAGAAAAAGGAAAGAGGGGGCAGCTAGGTGGCACAGTGGAGAGAGCATTAACCCTGAAGTCAGGAAGACCTGAGCTCAAATCTGGCCTAAGACACTTAACACTTCCTAACTTTGTGACCCTGGGCAAGTCACTTAGCCCTAATTGCCTCAGGAAAAAAAAAAAGAAAGAAAGAAAGAAAAGAAAGAAAAGAAAAGAAAAGAAAGGAAAGAGAAAAATCAAATAGAATCAAAAATGAAAAGGGAGAACTTTCTACCAATGAAGAGGAAATTAGAGCAATAATTAGGAGTTACTTTGCCCAACTTTATGCCAATAAATTTGATAACCTAAGTGAAATGTAGGAATACCTACAAAAATATAGATTGTCCAGATTAACAGAAGAGGAAATAAATTGCTTAAATAGTCCCATTTTAAAAAAAGAAATAGAAGAAGCTATTAATCAACACCTTGAGAAAAAATCTCCAGGATTTACATGTGAGTTCTACCAAATATTTAAAGAACAATTAGCTCCAATATTATATAAAGTATTATATAAAGTATTTGAAAAAAATTGGGAAAAGAAAGACTCCTACCAAACTCCTATTATGACACAGACATGGTACTTATACCTAAACTATGTAGGAAGAAACAGACAAAGAAAATTATAGATCAATTTCTGTAATGAATATTGATGCAAAAATCTTAAATAAAATATTAACAAAGAGATTACAGAAAGTCATCCCTAGCATAATACACATGACCAAGTAGGATTTGTACCAGGAATGCAGGGCTGGTTCAATATTAGGAAAACTATTAGCATAATTGAAGATATTAATAATCAAACTTACAAAAGACATATGATTTTCTCAGTAGATGCAGAAAAAGCATTTGATAAAATCCAACATCCATTCTTATTTAAAACACTAGAGAGTATAGGAATAAATGGACTTTTCCTTAAAAGAGTCAGTAACATCTATTTAAAAGCATCAGCAAGCATCATATATAATGGGGATAAACTGAAACAATTCCTAAAATCAGGGGTGAAACAAGGTTGCTCACAATCACCATTATTATTCAATATTGTATTAGAAAGGCTAGCCTCTGCTCAGAGTTGAGAAAGAGATTAAAGGAATTAGAGTAAGTAATGAGGACACTCATTACTTATCACTCTTTGCAGATGATATGACAATATACTTAGAGAACCCCAGAAATTCTACTAAAAAGCTATTAAAAATAATTCACAATTTTAGCAAAGTTGCAAGATACAAAATAAATCCACATAAATCCTCAACATTTTTATACATCACCAACAAAATTCAACAGCAAGAGATACAAAGTGAAACTCCATTTAAAATAACTGTCAATAGAATAAAATATTTGAAAATTTATCTGCCAAGGGAAAGTCAAGAACTATATAAGCAAAATTACAAGACACTTTCCACACCAATAAAGTCAGATCTAAGCAACTGGAAAAATATAAAGTGCTCTTGGATAGGTCAAGCAAATATGATAAAGGTGACAATACTCTTTAATAAACTAATCTATTTATTTATTGCTATACTCTTCAAACTCCCAAAATACCATTTTAGTGACCTAGAAAAAATAACAACAAAATTCATCTGGAAGAACAAAAGGTCAAGAATTTCAAGGGAATTAATGAAATAAAATTTCAATAAAGACTTCAGAGGGAGATCTAGGTTCCCACCATGGGTGGAGGTCCCATCCACAAAGGAAGTTCCTAAGTACTCAACTCTTAAGCACATCCAGGGATCCTAAATACCATTGGTCCACTTACATCTCAATTGTGCTTGCCTGACCTTTCTGGACCCTTACAAAATACTATATTATGACCAATTCTGAGGGACATGGCTCTCTTCAACAATGAGATGAACCAAATCAGTTCAGGTTGTTCAATAATGAAGAGAACCAGCTACACTCAGCAAAAAAATTGTGGGAAATGAGTGTGGACCACAACATAGCATTTCTACTACTTCTGTTATTGTCTGCTTGCATTTTTGTTTTCTTTCTCAGGTTATTTTTACTTTATTTCCAAATCTGATTTTTCTTGTGCAGCAAGATAACTGTATAAATATGTATATATATGTATTGCATTTAACATATACTTTAGTAATATGAAAAGGTGCTCTAAATCATTATTGATCAGAGAAATGTAAATTAAGACAAGTATGAAATGTCAGTATACACCTCTCTGATTGGTTAAGATGACAGGAAAAGATAATGAGTCATGTTGGAGGGGATGTGGGAAAATTGGAACACTAATACAATTTTGGTGGAATTGTCAATGGATCCAACCATTCTGGAGAACAATTTGGAATTATGATAAAAAGTTATCAAACTGTGCATATTCTTTGACCCAGCACTGTTTCTACTTGGCTTATATCCTGAAGAGATCTTAAAGGAGAGAAAGGGACCCACATGTGCAAAAAAATGTTTGTGGCAGTCCTTTTTGTAGTGGCAAGAAAATGAAAATTGAATTGATGCCCATCAATTGGAGAATGGCTAAACAAGTTATGGTATGTAAATGTTGTGGAATATTATTGTTGTGTAAGAAATGACCAGCAGGATGATTTCAGAGAAGCCTGGAGAGACTTACATGAACTGATGCTAAATGAAATGAGCAGAACCAGAAGATAATTATACATGGCAACAACAAGACTATATGGTTATTTATTCTCATGGACATGGCTCTCTTCAACAATGAGATGATTGAAACCAATTCTAATTGCTCAGTGATGAAGAAAGCCATCTACACCCAGAGAGTGAACCATGGTAATTGAGTGTGGACCACAACATAGTATTCTTACTCTTTTTGTTGTTGCTTGCTTGCATTTTATGTTGCTTCTCTCTCTTTTTTTTTTTTTTCTTATGCTTCACAATAACTGTACAAATATGTATTCATATATTGGATTTAACATATATTTTTGCCATGTTTAACATATATTGGATTATTTGCCATTTAGGGGATGGCATGGGAGAAGGGCAGGAAAACTGGAACACAGGATTTTTCAAGGGTTAATGTAGAAGAATTGTCCATTCATATGTTTTGAAAAATAAAAAGCTTTAATAGAAAAAAAAAAAGGAAAATATTAAGGAGAAATCAAGGACTTTGAGTCTTTCAGAAAAGAGTTTTGCATAAATCCACACCAGTTCACTTGTGCATTCCAAGACACTACTGATATGTTATAAAGTAAGTATTATGGTATGTAGAAAAACTCTGACTAGTTATATCACCATGGATAATCTTTTACTTTATCTCAGTTTCCTCATCTGTGAAATGAAGGGACTCTACTAGATAGTTTTTAGGGTCCTTTCTTACTTTAAATCTTCTGATCCTATGACCCCAGTGATATTCTCTTACCTTCATTATTGAAGAAATTGTAAATAATTATTTTAAGAAGAAATTCTTCACAGAACTCAAGGAAGCCAAATAGACATTAATGCTAATGAGATATTCAGAATTGTCTCTCAGAAGCCCAATTGACACCTAGAAAACTAGCTCAGAAAGTTGACTAAGGCTAGAAATTTCCTAATTCTTATTGAACAAATGATATTCATGTTGAAGATACTGCTGAAGAAAGACAACAATATTTAAAGTGTGCTAAGCGCAGAACTTGGTACATAACATAGGCACTTAAAAAATTCTTGTTAACTGACTAACTTTTTGATGAGAAAATTGCAAATGTAACAGCTGTTACCAGACAACAGTACAGCTGTGCCCCACTTTTATAAAACACGATATACAAAAATCCAAGCTTATAAAAATAGATGAATGATTATTTACATTTTTTATATATTCTTTACTTCTTTAAAGATTGACTTTGGAGGTTTTTTAAGTGACCACCTTTGATGTTTTATTTAAGGTGTTGTAAGTAGTACAGTGACACAGTGTTGAGTCCAAGGTCAGAATAGCTCATCTTTATGAATTTAATCTGGCTTCAGGCAGATGTCTAGATGAACCTGGGCAAATCATTTAACCCTGTTTGCCTACACTTCATCATCTGTAAAATGAGCTAGGGAAGGAAATGGTAAACCAAAGTAATATCTTTGCAAAGAAAACCCCAAATAGTGTCATTGAAAGTCAGGCATGACTGAAAATGACTGAAAGCAAATAACTTTCATATCACTATTCAGAAAAACCTATTCCTTCAAGTGAATTGTATATACTCCTTAAAAATAAAGGAAAAATGACTCTATATCTCACTGGTGTCTTTAGGAGAAAAGAACTTTTATTTTATTCCTTCTGGGACATACTCTTGATACTAGTAGTCACATAAATTAATAATTATGTGCTGGATTGGAACTTCAATCTGCTTTGCAGGGATGAGTAATATCCATATGCTACAATGTTAGCCACTAGATAAGTCAAAGCTTCCACTTATTTAGTTATTGGTGCCCATTATTCAACTAAAGAAATTTGAAAAAATATTAGACAGAATAGTGAGTGTTGAATGAAATTTTAGGGCTCCAGAGTCTACAAAATTTATTCCTATACTTGCCATAACTTTGCTGTAGAGACCTTAAAATTTCTATTGGCTAAATGGGAATGACAATATTTCTACTTTGACTACTCAGAAGCCAGGAAATATTAAAACTATGTTTGAAACACTAGTGGTGTTTGGCATTCTAAAATTTATTTTGGCTAAGAGAGTTTTCATTATCCCGAATGTCAGCAATTTGGCTGATATTCTAAGAATGGTGTCCTGCAGTGCTAAACCAGTGATGGGGCCTTGTCCATCCCACTGAATGATCAGCCAACTACAAGTGATGTCTTGGGTCTTTATTCTAAAACAGCTGCAAAATCATTATTTATAGGATTGTTACAGTAACTGGCCACTCAGTTTGCTCCTGATAAGATGTTCTCAATTTGGATAGCCTTGACATCAGCATATGTTGTACTTTCCCTCATCAACAAGCCTCCTCCTTTTCAGAAGTTGTGTATCAAACATATCCTTTACTGCTATTGAACCAGATTTGCTTTGATGCAAGGATGTCATCTCCATGTTGCAGGAAAAGTAAGATTCCTATCAATTCCATTTTTTTTTCTTATATCAGGAAAACTATTGAACCGGTGTATTGTAAAGCTTTTTAAACTGTGAAATACAAACCCCACATGTTGTCATGTAACTCAATGTAGAGGGTCAGGAAATTATGATTTATTATAGTATTTACTGTATATGTAATATATATATATACATATATATATATATATATATATATATATATATAATTTCTTATTAGTAAATTTTTAGTAAATTATATAGTAAATTTTTGGGCTGTATATCGATTTTACATACTTTTATACAGCATAAAAATTTATCAGGTGAAAGTGGGACCTGAGGAGAATAAGTTTAAGAACCCTAGTCTATTGAAGCCATTAATTAAAGAATAACCTAGAACAGGTAATTGGTGATCATAATTTGTCACTTAATGACAAAAAGAAGAGATGTTACCTCCATTGTGCTCCCCTGGGATACTATGATCTTCTCTTCCAAGTAGTGAAGAAGACACCATTTTGATTTGTCTTCAATTCTCCAAAATTGACCTAAAGGAAGTTCTTCTTTTTTTTTATTTTTAAAACTTTTTATTTTTAAAACATATGCATGGATAATTTGACAACATTGACCCTTGCGTAGCCTTGTGTTTCAGATTTTCTCCTGCTTCTCCCCATCCTTTCCCTTAGAAGGCAAATAATTAAATATATGTTTGTTTGTTTTTTAATTTAATTACAGTTTTTTTTTTTTTTTTACCAGATATATGCATGGGTAATTATAAAGCATTGGCAATTGCCAAATCTTTTGTTCTAATGTTTTCCCTCCTTCCCTCCCCCCCTTCCAGATGGCAGGTTGACCAATACATGTTAAATATGTTGAAGTATAAATTAAGTACAATATATGTATACGTGTCCAAACAATTGTTTTGCTATATAAAAAGAATAGGACTTTGAGGTAGTGTGTGCAATTCACCTGTGAAGGAAATTAAAAATGAAGGTGAATAAAAATAGAGGGATTGGGAATTCTATGTAGTGGCTCATAGTCATCTCCCAGTGTTCTTTCGCTGGGTATAGCTGGTTCAGTTCATTACTGTTCTCTTGGGACTGATTTGGTTCATCCCATTGTTGAAGATGGCCACGTCCATCAGAATTGATCTTCATATAATATTGTTGTTGAAGTATATAATGATCTCTTGGTCCTGCTCATTTCACTCAGCATGAGTTCATGTAAGTCTTTCCAGGCCTTTCTGAAATCATCCTATTGGTTGTTTTTTACAGGCCAATAATATTCCATAATATTCATATATCACAATTTATTCAGCCATTCTCCAATTGATGGGCATCCATGTAGTTTCCAGTTTCTGGCCACTACAAAGAGGGGTGCCACAAACTTTCTTGCACATATAGGTCCCTTTCCCTTCTTTAAAATCTCTTTAGGATATAATCCCAGTAGTAACACTGCTGGGTCAAAGGGTGTGCACAGTTTGATAACTTTTTGAGCATAATTTCAAATTGCTCTCCAGAATGGCTGGATGTATTCACAACTCCACCAGCAATGTATTAGTGTCCTAGTTTTTCCACATCCCCTCCAACATTGCGCATTATCTTTCCCTGTCATTCTAGCCAATCTGATAGGTGTGTAGTGGTATCTCAGAGTTGTCTTAATTTGCATTTCTCTGATTAATAATGACTATGAGAATCTTTTTGTATGGCTAGAAATAGTTTCAATTTCTTCTTCTGAGAATTGTCTGTTCATATTCTTTGACCATTTATCATTTGGAGAATGGCTTGATTTCTTATAAATTAGAGAGTCAATTCTCTATATATTTTGGAAATGACGCCTTTATCAGAACCTTTGACTGTAAAACTGTTTTCCCAGTTTATTGTTTCCTTTCTAATTTTATCTGCATTAATTTTGTTTGTACAGAAAAATTTTCAATTTGATATAATCAAAGTTTTCTACTTTGTGATCAGTAATGATCTCTAGTTCTTCTTTAGACATAAATTCATTCCTTTTCCACAGGTCTGAGAGGTAATCTACCCTATATTCCTCTAATTTATTTATAATCTCATTCTTTATGCCTAGGTCATGAAATCATTTTGACCTGATTTTGGTGTATGGTGTTAAGTGTGGGTCAATGCCTAGTTTCTGCCATGTTAATTTCCAATTTTCCCAGCAATTTTTGTGAAACACTGAGGTCTTATCCCAAAAGCTGGGGTCCTTGGGTTTGTCAAGCACTAGATTATTGAAGGTATTGGCTGTTTTTTCCTTTGAACCGAACCTATTCCACTGATCAACTAGTCTATTTCTTAGCCTTAGTTTTTGTAACTGCTGGTTTATAATATAATTTTAGACCCAGTAAAGATAGGCCACCTTCATTTGATTTTTTTTTTTTCATTAATTCCCTTGGAATTCTTGACCTTTTATTTTTCCATATGAACTTTGTTGTTATTTTTTCTAGGTCATTAAAATAGTTTTTTGGGGAATCTGATTGGTATAGCACTAAATAAATAGATTAGTTTAGGTAGTATTGTCATCTTTATTATATTTGCTTGCCCTAGCCAAGAGCATTTAATATTTTTCTGATTGGTTAGATCAGACTTAATTTGTGTGGAAAGTGTTTTGTAGTTTTGCTCATATAGTTTATGATTTTCCTTGGCAGATAGATTTCTAAATATTTTATACTATCGGTATTTACTTTAAATGGAATTTCTCTCTGTAACTAACTGTTGGATTTTGTTAGTGATCTATAAGAATACTGATGATTTATGTGGGTTTATTTTATATCCTGCAACTTTGATAAAGGTGTGGATTATTTCTAATAGCTTTTTACTAGAGTCTCTTGGGATTCTCTAAGTATATCATCATATCATCAACAAAGAATGATAATATGGTTTCCTCATGACCTACTCTAATTCCTTTAATCTCTTTCTCCACTCTTATTGCCAAAGCTAGCATTTCTACTACAATACTGAATAGTCATAGTGATAGTGGGCAAACTTGTTTCACTTCTGATCTTATTGGGAATGGTTCCAGTTTATCCCCATTACATATGATGTTTATTGATTGTTTTAAATAGATGCTACTGATTATTTTAAGGAAAAACTGGTTTATTCCTATACTCTCAAGTGTTTTTAATAGAAATGGATGTTCGATTTTATCAAATGCCGTTTCTGCATCTATTGATGTGATCATATGTTTTTTTGTTAATTTGGTTATTAATATGGCCAATTATACTTATAGTTTTCCATATTTAACCATCCCTTCATTCCTGGTATAAATCCTACTTGATCATGGTGTATTATCCTGGGGATGATTTTCTGTAGTTTTGCTAATATTTTATTTAAGATTTTAGCATCAATATTCATTAGGGAGATCGGTGTATAATTTTCTTTCTCCATTTCCAACCTACATGTCTGTGTCATAAAAGGAATTTGGTAGGATTCCCTCATTCCATATTTTTCAAATAGTTTATATAGCATTGGGGCTAATTGTTCTTTGAATGTTTGGTAGAATTCGCATGTAAATCCATCTGGTCCTGGAGATTTTTTTTTTTTTTTTAGGGAGGTGATTAATAGCTTGTTCTATTTCTTTTTCTCAAATGGGACTATTTAAGGAATTTATTTCTTCCTCTGTTAATCTGGGAAGCTTATATTTTTGGAGGTAGTCATCTATTTCACTTAGGTTATCAAATTTATTGGCATAAAGTTGGGCGAAGTAACTCCTTATCATTTCTCTAATTTCCTCTTTGTTGGTGGAAAGTTTCCCCTTTTCATTTTTAAGACTTACAATTTGATTTTCCTCTCTCTTTTTTCTGATCAGATTTACCAAAGGTTTATCTATTTTACTCATTTTTTTTCATAGAACCAACTCTTTAGTTTTATTGATTAGTTTAATAGTTGTTTTTTTTTTACATTCAATATTATTAATTTTTCCTTTTAATTTTAGAATTTCAAGTTTAGTATTTGATTGGTGGTTTTTAATTTGGTCTTTTTCTAGCTTTTTAATTTGTAAGCCCAATTCATTGATCTTCTCTTTCTCTATTTTATTCAAGTAAGCCTCTAAAGATATAAAATTTCCCCTTATTACCGCTTTAGCTGCATCCCACAAATTTTGGTATGATGTTTCATCGTTGTCATTAGCTTGAGTGATATTATTAATTGTGTCTATAATTTGCTGTTTCACCCAATCATTCTTTAAAATGAGATTATTTAGTTTCCAATTGCTTTTTGGTCTATTTACTCCTAACTTTTGTTGAATGTAGTTTTATTGCATTGTGATCTGAAAAGAAAGGCTTTACTATTTCTGTCTTCCTGCATTTATTTTTGAGATGTGTTATGTCCTAATATATGGTAAATTTTTGTATAGCTTCCATGAACTGCTGAGAAGAAAGTATACTCCTTTCTGTCACCATTCAATTTTCTCCAAAGATCTATGATACCTAATATTTCTAATATTGTATTTATCGCTTTAATTTCTATCTTATTTGTTTTGTGGTTTGATTTATCTAATTTTGAGAGTGCAAGGTTGAGATCTCTCACTATTATAGTTTTGCTATCTATTTCTTCTTGCAACTCTCTTAACTTCTCCTTTAGGGAGTTAGATGCTATACCACTTGGTGCATATATGTTTAGTATAGATATTGCTTCATTGTCGATACTACCCTTTAGCAAGATATAGTTTCCTTCCTTTTCTCTTTTGATTAGATCAATTTTTGCTTTTGCTTGATCTAAGGATGGCTACTCCTCCTTTTTTGACTTCACCTAAGCATAATAGATTCCGCTCCAGCCTTTTACCTTTACTCTGTATCTCCTTGCTTTAAATGTGTTTCCTGTAAACAATATATTATAGGGTTCTGACTTTTCATCCAGTCTGCTATCTGCTTCCACTTATAGGTTGAGTTCATCCCATTCACATTTACAGTTAAAATGACTAATTCTGTATTTCCTGCCATCATATTATCCCCAGATTATGCTTTTTTTTCCTTGCCTCACCCTGGACCCCTTTCCCCAGGGTTAAACTTATGGGCTCCACTTGTGTCATGCAGCTCTATCTTTTTAGTATCCCTCCCCCCTTCCTTTAGATCTCTTCCTCTTTCTTGTACCCTTCCCTTATTACTCTTTTCCTTTTCCCTTTTCCTCTCCCACTTTTTAACAAGGTGAGTGAGAATTCTCAGTAAAACAAATATGTCAATTATTTTCTCTTTGAGCCAATTCTAATGAGAGTACTATTCACACAATGTTCCTCCCCCTCTTCAAATTCCCTCTGATATAATAAGTTTTCTTTGCCTCTTCCTGTGATGTAGTTTCCCTCTTTTCATCTCCCCTTTTCCTGTTTTCTGCACTATCCCCTTTCCATTTCTACTTCCCTTTTTTATGTTATATCAGTTAAATCAAATTATATATGTGGTCTTAATGTATATCTATAAGAGAAATAAAACAGTTCTCAAGATTTCCTTTTACCTTTTTCTGCTTCTCTTGAGTCCTATGGTTGCAATCTAATATATGTTAAACAAGGAAGATATCCTTTCCAGTTCTTTTCTAGAAGTACAAACACAATTTCAATGTAGTTGAGAGGTGAAATGTGCTGGTACATTTGCCAGCTGATAGTATGCAATTAAGCTAAAAATGTAATGAACTCCACATCTCTTTTTAGATAAAGTTGATTACTATGTCAAGCAGAAGGGCTGGATATGCAGAAATTAACCTGAATTAGTTAGGAAGATGAGTGTACAATGCCAATTACATCTAGAATTTTAATTCTCTGCATTCTTGCTCTTTTCTCTTCTGAAATTTTCATGTCCAGTCCTACTCTAAGTTGGTAAGTCTACCAACTTAAAGGATTGCACCATGGTGTTTCCCCTATTCCTTAAGACTCATCTCTCAAGGCAATTACCTTGTTTTATCATCCTAACACTGAACTCCTGTATTCCTTATTTGTGGGAACAACCTGATTTAGGCCTTCAATATTTCTGATTTTTCAGTCCCCATTTGTTGTATCTGTCCTAACCTCTACTATTTTTTGAATTCCCAAACTTGATTCCATAGTCAAATGATTCTAACTGATCCCTTTCCTTGGCAATTCAACTAGATTTTTTTACTCAATCCCTAATTGATTTGTACTACTGAATCAGCCTTTCTTGGAAAGTTCAGTTTTTTTTTTTTTTTTTTCTCTTGCTGGCAAGGATTGAACAATACAAAAGCATTTAAATTTCTATCTTTGGAAGTAGAGTAAGAGTTATTTATAATAACAAACATATATCCTAAAAGCATAACATAATGAAAGTTTTTTGTGTTTTGAAAAACAAATGTTTTGATTTCTCTCTTTCTCTCTCACTCTGTCTTATTCATTTTAAGTTAAAGAAAACAGTCAACAATTTTACCAATCAGAACTTATGGACAATAGTAAATACTCTGGGATAAGAAACAATGCTGGTTTTGAAAAGCATATTTTTCATTGTGAAGAAATTTAAATAAATCTCTTTTATGATGCAGATGAATATATTTGGTTTTATCACCTGCAGCACTTTATTTTCCAAAATAATTCAAAGGAATAATTTATTTCTATTTCCTTCAGTAGTGGAAGACATTGTAACAAAAATAGTTGTTCAACTAAAATGCATTTGTCAGTGTTGGATAAGTTCTATTTTGAGAAAATAAAAATAAGGCAATTTGACAACCCCCAATACAGAAAATAAAGAATGTAAACATAAATAGGACACTGGGCACAAATTTTCAATATGGAGCACCTACCTAATTTTCCCAAAGAATTTTTTCCCCTTTCTAAATATAATATAAGTGCAAAGTGGAAGATAAAATAATGGTTGCTTCATATGAAAAGTATGACATCTAGAGAAGAAAATCTGGAAAAGGATAATGAAAGAAATCAGGAAGGTAGAGACAGTTCTACTGGCATGTCAGAATAGATTGATAAAATGAAATTCTCACCTGAGTAAAAGAATAATGAAATGGAGCGCATTTCAATGGAAAGGACATTGACTCAGGAAGCAGAAAATATCCTGACTTAGAGGTTTACTACTTGCTTGATCCTGGGTAAATCCACTTAACTCCCAGAGATCAGTTTTCTCATCTGTGACTAGATTTCCTGTGAGGTCCCTTCCAAGTCTAAATTATTTATCCTAAAATTAAAATTCATTATTGACATTACTAAGGTAAATAAGAGAGTCTTGTTCCCCAGATTAATACTAGAACTCTTTTTTTTTTTTTTTTGTAGTGGGTTGGGGGAAGTAGTTAATAATATAATAATATAATTAGGATAGTTAGAATGAAATAATCATTTGGTACTTTTGGAAAGCTTCTCAAATGGAATTTGTATCTTGTGGGGTGATCATAACTATATTAAAAGTTCAGTTATGCAATTTCAGAAATTCAATCTCAATAAGTTTACTAAGCTAGATCAGTTTTCATCATATGAATCAAGTTGCAATAGAATATTTTATAAACTAGAATGAAAATTTATTAATTCATATTAAGTGACATAGCTTTTGGTAAATGGAATCATGCATATAATAGAGAGGGCTCCATAAGTCATCTTTTAATGTTATATCATGGCAGAGAGGTTACTACAATAACAGAGAATAAGAGCTGTCAGATTCTTCTAAGCTGGAAAGAGTGCATTTAGGAACTTAACAGGGACTTTGTGCCTAGTACACTGCTAGTAAATTGGCTTTGGGTAAACTATTTTATGTTCTTCTGATTTATTTATAATCTCATTCTTTATGCCTAGGTCATGAACCCATTTTGACCTTATCTTGGTGTATGTGTTAAGTGTGTGTCAATGCCTAGTTTCTGACAAACTAATTTCCAATTTTCCCAGCAATTTCTGTCAAACAGTGATTTCTTATGAGGGTCTCATTCATAAAACAGGTATATAAAAATCCATTAATATGGGAGGTTGTAAGGAGCCTTTAAATGGGCTGCACCACAGCGCATCATTGAGACCCAGAAGTAATTTCTGTGGATATTAGGACTACCCTTGGGCGGGATCCTGGCCATATTGAGATAGCTTCGTAATGGGTGACTCTCTCGCTGATTGGCTGTGTGTGTGACCTCACAGGCCCTATGTAAGCCCACTGCAGGCAGCAGGCGGTCTCTTTAACCTGGCGTTCTTCACCTTGGCTTCCCAGCCTGGGTGGCCAAGCCAAGATGGATAGCCAAAAGAGGTAAGGGTTTTGGTAGTGAACACATGGGTCTTCTGACCAGGTGTTCACTCGGGAACCAACAAGTCAGGGCATCAGTTAGGCCATTATGTGAGTAGGTATAATAAAGGCTTTTAAGATTACACGTGGTTGTTCTTGAGTGCGCTACCGGTTATTAAGCTAGTAATTGTAACTGCTAGGAGAGCACGTTACAGGAGGTATTACACATAATTACTTAAGCACATAGTAACACAAGCTAGTAGTGATATGACAAATAACACGAATCAACATGAGGAATTATATGTGTCCATAAGTCCTAGAAATAGTCCAAAAGGAATCTATTTTCCATTACTTCATATGTGTAGGGAATCCAATGATTCCTGCAAGTCTTGCAATTCCTGTAAAAGTCACATCATGTATCAGGGAATCCAATGATTCCTGCTGGTTTTAAAATTATTTCACAGTCTCATTATCAGCCATGCTCTTTCAGTGCCAAATGTTTTTTAAGTCTTCTTCTTTGTTTTGAGGTTTCTCTCTTTTTCTTTTTTTCTCCAGGTGTTTGTTGGCACCCATCTGATTCCTTCTCCATCTGTAGAGATACAAGCAAACCCTTTCTCCCAAGCAATTAACCTTCTATTTATCACTTTATCTCCACAACCTGGAGATTATATTGAAGCTGCTGGCACTGGACACTGCCCTTCTGTTGGGTTAAAAAAGCCTGTATTCTCCTCAATTGTAAACCTTTTTTGCTACCTGGTTGCTTTTCTGTTGATTGATCATGTAATCCATTTCTCCCATTTGATTGTTTTTTTGCTGATTGATCACAGAGTCCTGAACTTTTAAAGGTATAACCTTGGCTGCCATCCAACCCCACCTGTCTTTTGTTTGCTATCTTGGGGCTAAGCTCCACCTCTCATTTCCTTGGGTCAATCTACATTCTGAGGCCCAGTGGAAGTCCTTGTGGCATTATGGACATAGGGTTTTGGGTCTTATTTTCTCACCCTGTCTTCTCATTCTATCTCTATACCTACATTGGGCTCTCACCTATTTTCCTATACTGAAAACATCGACAATCTTCTTTATAAGTCCCTTGCCAAGAGGGACCCTGTCTTCCCATGTTCATCATACTCTGGGTATAATAAGCACTTGTGTCCACTGTGGAACAGCGTCTTATGATCTCCTCTAAAGGAGCATCTTTGTGTAGTATCCATATAATTCTTTTGTAAACCTCATTGGCGTTTTCCTTAGCCAGATGTCTAATCATTATTCTTGTAGCTGCATTTTCTCCAGTGGTCCTTGTGACAGCTGTTTGCAGAAGTCCCACAAAATCTGCAAAGGGTTCATTGGTACCTTACTATATTTTTGTGAAGGCTTGCCCTCCATCTTTTCCTGGGAAGGAACCCCATGCTTTTATAGCAGCATAGCAATTTTCTCGTATGCTGTTATAGGTAATTAATCTGTGCTGAATTGTCTTCATTCTGACCTTCACCTGCTAGTTGGTCAAAGATGATTGGAGTATTAACTCGTTTGCTTATTGCATTGGGTTTGAATCCTACATATCATGATACTCCAAAAGCCACAACAAGTTTTGTCCAGGGTCTAACCATATCCTTGCTATGGTTACATAAGACAATGTAGCCCCATAAAGAGTGCAACCCTTTTTCAAATCTTCAAATCTTCAAATTTTTTCCAGATCAAAAGGAGTGCATCTTCTCCTTTGTTGACCTGAAGAGTCAAACTCTTTAATCATAGGTTATGCATTTATTAAATCAGATATATCCTGTCCTTCTTTTTTAGCCTTAACCAGTCCTTTTTGTAATCTTGTCATAGACTACTTCATAAATGGTACTGATTGTGTTATTGATTCTCCCTCTTCTCCTTCTCCCTCTACCTATGAAGGGTTAATTGAGGGAGGCAAGTCAGGAGATGGGGAATGCCCTAATGGCTTCTGCTGTGAAACACCACACTCAGAATTGTATTTAACTCCATTCTGATCTGATTCTTCATCTTTTTCATCTAGTTTATCTGGATCCTCACCCTCCTGCACTTTCTTCTTTTTACTTACTCTATATAAATTATATAATTTCCTAAAGCAAGTTGTATTGTTATATGTATAAAGTGTTTCTTTGGAAATTAAGTCAAGTCCATTATCATTGTAGTATTCACATAGTTGCTCTCTTACTAATTTCCACTTGTCTGGTTTTAATTCTTTTTCCTTAGAGAATCAAGGAGATGTGTGCTATACTGTTTCTAGAAGTTCAATGATCTTCTTTCAAGTTACAATCAAACATTGCCTTTTAATAAATTTAACCAAGATTTTGACACATTTTCCTTTTGGTGGATAAATTTCCTTTTTAAACATTTGCCTCATTTTAACTGGAATACCACTTTAACCCTTTACAAAATTTTCTTCTTGTACTCACCCTAATTTCTGAGTCAGGGAAACTTTTCCACTCAACTCAGAATTGTGTCAACCCCTTGTTTGCATGCCAAAATGTAATGTTCTCTGTTTCTGTTTCCTTGGGGGTCTCTGGGAGCAGACTTTGTTTCAGTTCATAATTATCATAAGCGCAGCCAGGGGCTAAAGTCCAAATCCTTTACTATCTCCTTCAAAGTCCTATCTCTTTCACTTGAGGCTCGGCTACTTTTCTTAGAGGCCTATCTTTCTCCTTGGTTGCAAGAGCTGGAGCTCCTGCTGCTAGTCCTTTGTCTTTTGAATCTCTCTGAATCCAAAGGTTGGTGCTTCAGCCTCCAGCCACCACAAAGGTAGACAATGGAATGAATTTGTCTCAGCCCCCGAGAGGTTCTAGTGTGCTTGTCTTTTTTGGGCCTGAAACCTACTAGCTCAGGGGTTCTCAAACTACAGCCTGTGGGCCATCTACAGCCAGGTGAGGACATTTATGCGGCCCACTGGGTTATGGCAAATGGGCTGAGGGGCAGAGATGGAGTGTGAGCTTTTATTTTTACTATAGTCTGGTTCTCCAACAGTCTGAGGGACAGTGAACTGGCCTCCTATTTAAAAAGTTTGAAGATCATTGCATCTAGCTTATATGCTCTACACTGAGTATAAACTAATAATTATATCACTAGGAAACCATTATTTGTTGTAGGTTTAAATCAGTGCTAAACTAGATTTAACCATTGTCTCCTCAATTCCACTTAGTACTTTGTTTCAAGTTCTGGCCTATAGCATTAATATTCTGGGATAGAAAATATCCTTTAGGAACTATTTCAGTGGTATCACACAAATATTTTTATTTATTAGGTCAATTTTTTTGTTTGTTTGTTTGTTTATTTGTTTTTTATTTTCAATTTTATTATTCTGTTCTTTGATTTTCAGAATTTCCAACTTGGCATTTAATTGATGATTTTAAGCATGGTCTTTTAGCCAGTTTTTTAAAAAATGTGTATTCCTAATTCATTGGTATATTTTTTCTTTATGTTATTGATGTAAAAATTCAGAGCTTTAACTTTCCCCCTAAATATTGCTCTGACAGTACCCCAATGAATTTTATTATGTTTTCTTATTGCTGCTATTTACCTTAATGAAATTAGTGATTGTCTCTATGATTGTTTTTTGATCCACTTAATTTTTAGAATTAGATTATTTGATTTCCAATGAATTTTATCTATCTTTTCTTGGCCCTTTTGTGAATATAACTTTTATTGCATCCATACTTTCATATTTGATTGTGAGGTTTTTATATGCTAATACTTAACAAATATTTGTGTAGGTGCCATGTACAATTGAAAAAAAATATTCCTTCTATTCCTTTTTAATTCTTTCAGAGATCTATCATACTCAACTTTTTAAAAAATTCTATTCACTTCCCTTATTTCTTTCTTGTTTATATTTTATTTACATTTATCTAGTTCAGAGAAGGAAAAGTTGAGGTCCTCTACTACTATATCAATTATGTCTATTTTCTCCTATACTTCATTTAGTTTTTCCTTTAAGAATTTGGGTATTGAACTTCTGGCCAAGATGGTGGAGAGGACACACACATCTACTTAAGCTCTGTCTTTTCTCTCAGAATAATTTACTTCATAACAAGTCTTGGAACTATTACTTGACTGAAAAAAAAAAAAACACAAATAATTACCAAGAGAAGATATTCTCAAAATTTGCCAGAAAAGGTCTGTTTTTGTACAAGGGTGGGGAAGTTAGATGAAGTGCAAACTGAAGGCATGCAGCTGCAGCACAGAAGAGTAAGGACAGCAGCTCACAGCTGGGCAGACCTGAGGGGTGTGGGGTGTGATCTCAGCCATTTCTGCAGGAAGAGCTTTACCACAGTATTGGCTACTTTGTCCTGGCAGCAAGCCAGCAGATAAATAGAGAAGCTAAAAACACAGGGAGTAAAGACTATAATCACAAAACACTAGGTTCTCTCAGGACCTGGCCACACCCACTCATAGTGATTCAGCACTCTCTCAGAATCTCAGAGCCCAGATGCAGCGCAGCAATTGCTGTCTTGCTACTGCCTTGCTCCTGCCCCCTACAGTCTGTAGAGGAAGTTTGGTAATACCATCCAGCCTCCACCCCACCCCAACCCCCCCAAAAAAAAACAGACTGCATTTTTTTTGTTGTTTTTTTCTTTTTTGTTATTAGTTTGTTTTCTTTGATTCTTCTTTGACAGAATGAATAAAAAAAATAAAACAAACTCTAACTATTGATACCTTTTATATGGATAGAGAGCAGACTTTAAACCCTGAGGAGACTAAAAATATACTGTCTCCAGATGAACCCCAAAGGCAGATATGATCTGGTCTTCAACACACAAAACTCTCATAGAAGAAATTAAAAGTGCTCTCACAAGAGAGCTAGATGAAAAATGGGAAAATGAAAGGGAAGCTTGGCAAGAGAGTCTGGATAAGTCATCCCACTCATTTAAAGATAGTGTGGATAAAGAAATCAAATCCTTGAAAAACAGAATTAGTGAACTGGAAAAAGAAAATAGCTCTCCAAAAAATAAATTTGGTGAAATGGAAAAAAAATTCCATAGAACAAAACAACTCACTTAAAAACTCAATTGTCCATTTAGAAAAAGATATAAAAAAAAAAAACTGAGTGAAGAAAAGAATTCATTGAAAATCAGACTTGAACAAGTAGAATTGAATGACTCAAGGAGACACCAAGATTCTTAAGTTAAGCAGAACCAAAAAAATGAAACAATGGGAAAAAATGTCAAATACCTTCTTGGAAAAACAACAGAGCTGGAAAATAGAGATAATTTGAGAATTATTGGACTTCCTGAAAAATATGATGAAAAAAAAAAAAAGAGTCTGGACACTATTTTCCAGGAAATTATCCAAGACAACTGCCCAGATGTTATAGAAACAGAGGGTAAAATAGACATTGAAAAAATTAATCGATCACCTATAGAAAGAGACCCTAAAATCAAAACCCCAAGAAATATAGTGGCCAAATTTCAGAACTATCAGACCAAGTAAACAATACTACAAGCTGCTAGAAAAAATCAACTCAAATATAGAGGAGCCACAATAAGGATTACTAAGGATCTAGCAGCATCCACATTAAATGATTGAAGGGCCTGGAATCTGATATTATGAAAAGCTAAGGAACTTGGTATGCAGCCAAGAATAACATACGCAGCCAATACGAGCATTTTCTTCCAGGGAAGAAGATGAACAAAATGGAACTAAACAAAAAATTTGATCTACAAATATAGAACTCAAGAGAAACCTAGAAAGGTAAAAAGAAATCTTGGGAACTATATTTCTGCTATAAAGATACATAAAGAACACATGTATACTTTGGTGGAAAAGGGAATTTGGTGGAAAGGAAATTATACCAAGGAAAGGGTAAAATGGGGGTACTACATCTAACAAAGAGGCAAAGGAAACGTATTCTATCTGAGAGAAAGAATGGAGAGGGATGAGCATAATGGGTAACTTAACGGTCATCAGAATTGGCTTAAAGAGAAAAATATTAGACATATTCTATTTATGGTGAAACTTTTCCCATCTCATTGAAAAGTGGGAGGGGAAAAGTGAAAAGGGAAGGAGTAAGCTAAGTGGAAGGGAATATGGAAATTGTGAGGAAAAGGGATAAAATAAGAAGAGGAACTCTAAGGTGGGGAGAGGGATACTGAAAAGGGAGGTCTGTGAGAAGCAAGTGGTGCTCACAAGTTTAATACTGGGAAGGGAGGTAAGGGGGAAGGAAAGGAGAAAAACATAAGCAGGAGATAACAAGATGGCAAGTAATACAGAATTGGTCATTTTAACCATAAATGTGAATGGGGTAAACTCCCCCATAAGGAGGAAGTGGTTAGCAGACTAGATTAAAAGCAACTGGATTTTGTTGTTTACATAAAACACACTTGAAGCAGGGCAATACATACTGAGTAAAAGTAAAAGGTTGGAGCATAACTTACTATGCTTCAAGTGAAGTAAAAAAACAGGGGTAGCTATCCTGATTTCAGATCAAGCAAAAGCAAAAATTGATCTAATTAAAAGAGAGAAGTAAGGGCATTATATCTTGCTAAAGGGTAACCTAGATAATTAAGCAATATCAATATTAAACATATATGCACCAAGTGGGGTAGCATCTAAATTCTTAAAAGAGAAACTATAATAGTGGGAGATCTAAAACTTGCACTCTCAGAATTCGATAAATCAAACCACAAAATAAATAAGAAAGAAGTCAAAGAGATAAATAGAATACTAGAAAACTTAGATATGATAGATCTTTGGAGAAAACTAAATGGAGACAGAAAGGAGTACACTTTCTTCTCAGCAGTTCATGGAACCTATACAAAAATTGATCATATATTAGCACATAAAAACCTCAAACTCAAATGCAGTAAGGTAGAAATAGTAAATGCATCCTTTTCAGACCACAATGCAATGAAAATTACATTCAATAAAAAGCTAGGCGAAAATAGACCAAAAATAATTGGAAACTAAATAATCTCATACTAAAGAATGATTGGGTGAAACAGCAAATCATAGACATAATTAATAATTCACCCAAGAAAATGACAATAATGAGACATCATACCAAAATGTTGGGATGCAGCCAAAGTAGTAACAAGGGGAAATTTTATATCTCTACAGGCCTACTTGCATAAAATAGAGAAAGAGAAGGTCAATGAATTGGGCTTGCAACTAAAAATGCTAGAAAAGAAATAAATTAAAAACCCCAATCAAACAATAATTTTGAAATTCTAAAAATAAAAGGAGAGATTAATAAAATTGAAAGTTTAAAAAAAACTATTGAATTAATTAATAAAACTAAGAGTTGGTTCTATGAAAAAAAAAAAACAACAAAATAGATAAAACCTTAGTAAATCTGATTTAAAAAAAGGAAAGAGGAAAAACAACTTGTTAGTCTTAAAAATGAAAAGGGAGAACTCACCACTAATGAAGAGGAAATTAGAGCAATAATTAGGAATTACTTTGCCCAGCTTTATGCCAATAAATTCGATAACTTAAATGAAATGGAAGAATACTTTCCAAAATATAGCTTGCCCAGATTAAAAGAAGAAGAAGTAAATTGGTTAAACAGTACCATTTTAGAAAAAAATAAATAGAACAAGCTGTTAATGAACTCCCTAAGAACAAATCCCCAGGACCAGATGGATTTGCCTGTGAATTCTACCAAACATTTAAAGGACAATTAACTACAATGTTATATACTACCTAAACTAATCTTTTTATTTAGTGCTATACCTATCAGACTCCCCCCCCAAAACAAAACAAAACAAAACAAAAAAAACCAAAAAAACTATTTTAATAACCTTGAAAAAATAACAACAAAATTCATCTGGAAGAACAAAAAGTAAAGACTTTTAAGGGGAACTAATAAAAAAAATCAAATGAAGATGGCTGAGCTGTACCAGATCTAAAACTATGTTATAAAGCAGCAATCACCAAAACCATTGGGTACTAGCTAAGAAATAGATTAGTTAATCAGTAGAATAGGTTAGGTCCACAGGACAAAATAGTCAATAACTATAGCAATCTAGTAGTTGACAAACCCAAAGATCCAACTTTTGGGATAAGAATTCATTATTTGACAAAAACTGCTGGGAAAACTGGAAATGAGTAAGGTAGAAATTAGGCATGGACCCACACTTAACATCATACACCAAGATAAGATAAAATTGGGTTCATGGTCTAGGCATAAAGAAAGAGATTATAAATAAATTAAAGGAATATATGATAGTTTACCTCTCAGACATGTGGCAGAGGAAGGAGTTTATGACCAAAAATGATCTAGAGATCATTATTGATCACAAAATAGAAAATTTTGTTTACATCAAGTTAAAAAGCCTTTGTACAAACAAAACTAATGCAAACAAAATTAGAAGGGAAGCAACAAGCTGGGAAAATATTTTTATAGTTAAAGGTTCTGTTAAAGGCCTCATTTCCAAAATATATAGAGAATTTACTCTAATTTATAAGAAATCAAATCATTCTCCAATTGATAAGTGGTTAAAGGATGTAAACAGACAATTTTCAGATGATGAAACTATTTCTACTTATATGCAAGTGTTCCAAATCACTATTGATCAGAGAAATGCAAATTAAAACATCCCTGAGATACCACTACATGCCTGTCAGATTGGCTAAGATGACAGGAAAACATAATGATGAATGTTGGAGGGGATGCAGGAAACCTGGGACACTGATGCATTGTTGGTGGAGTTATGAACAAATCCAATAATTTTGGAGAGTAATCTGGAATTATGCCCCAAAAGTTATCAAACTGTGCATATCCTTTGATCCAGCAGTGTTACTACTAGGCTTATATCCCAAAGAGATAGTAAAGAAGGGAAAGAGACCTGTATGTGCCAAAAATGTTTGTGGCAACCCTTTTTGTGGTGGCTAGAAACTGGAAAATGAATGGATGCCCATCAATTGGAGAATGCTTGAGTAAATTGTGGTATATGAATGTTATGTAATATTATTATTCTGTAAGAAATGACCAGCAGGATGAGTATAGAGAGGCTTGGAAAGACTTACATCAATTGACGCTGAGTGAAACAAGCAGAACTAGGAAATCATTGCATACTTCAACAATACTGTATGAAGATATGTTCTGATGGGAATGGATATTGTCAACAAAGAGAAGATCTAATTCAGTTCCAATTGATTAATGATGGACAGAATCAGCTACAGCCAGAGAAGGAACACTGGCAAATGAATGTGAATGGTTTACATTTTTGTTTTTCTTCCCAGGTTATTTTTACCTTCTGAATCCAATCCTTCCTGTGCAACAAGAGAATTGTTCGGTTCTGCACACATATATTATATCTAGGATATACTATAACTAGGATATAACTCTTAACATGTATAAGAATGCTTGCCATCTAGGAGAGGGGTGGATGGAGGGAAGAGAAAAGTTAGAACAGAAGTGAGTGCAAAGAATAATGTTGTAAAAATATTACCCATGCATATGTAATGTCAATAAAAAGTTGCCATATTTAAAATAAAATCATGTCCTAAGAAAATAAATTCAATGACTAAAAGTCTCTAGAGCAAGAGCCACATTTTTGATTGTTATCTATACTATTTTGGCTATTCAATAGATAAAAACTGCTTGCTTTGAGTAACCTGTGATTTAATTTATGTGAAACTTTTATTGATACAGATTGAAAACTATAATTTTCTTTTCATCCTATTTCTTGTACATATTTTAAGATAAATCTTCCATAATTGATCTGCCAAAAAAATACTGAAAGTCATCATCTAGTTCTTTTTTGGGTCTCTTAAAATTCATTCCAAACAAAATTTTGAAAATAATAACATATTTTCACCATAAAAAAGAATTTGGATATTATACCATTTGGTAATATAATATATTATTTCATTGACTCTGGTATGTTTTGTCAAGGTATTCTTTCCTTGTTTATCATAGTAAATTAGATCAGATTTTGCTTTTACTTCATCTAAGAACATGATTTCTCCATCTTTTTTTTTTTTTTTTTTAATATGGCACCTGAAGCCTAATGAGATTTATTCCATCTTCCTTTAGTCTATGTCTCTCTGCTTGAAATGTACAATATATTGTAGGAGCATGGTTTTTAATTCACTTTGTTATATATTTCTTTTTTGGGGGGTGAATTTATCTGTTTAACATGCATAATTATGATTACTAATTATGTATCCCCTTTAATCTTATGTTTTCTTCCTCCTACTTTTCATCCTCAATGATTGTGATTATTGCCACTATCACTGTCCTCCTCCTTCCCCTCTTTCTTCTGTTCCTCCTCCCCCTTCTTTTTTCTTCCTTATTCATCAAAAGTGATTTACTTCTGAGTACCCTTTCTCCAATGTGTTGTTCCTTCTATTATTGCCCTCTGCTCTTTTCCTTTCTTTTCCCCTTCCCTTTCTACTTCTCTGTAGAATAAATTAGATTTCTATACCCAAATGGGTTTATTTTATTCATCTTTCAGCCATATGATAAAAATAAGATTCATGCATTTCCTATCTATCCCCTCTTTTCCTTTATTCTAAAAGTTCTTTTATATATTTTTATGTGAAATAATTTATTCTATTATATCTCTCCATTTCTCCCCCCAGTGAATTCATGCAATTACCTCTCTCATTCTTAAATTAAAAAAAATAAGATATCATCTGATCATAGTTAATACACATTCATGCCTTCTATGTATACTTATAACTATTCTAATAATGATAAGGTCTTAGGAATTAGAAATACCATTTTCCCATGTCAGACTATAAACAATTTAACCTTCTTGAAACTTTCTTTCCTTTTATCTTTGTGTTTCTTTTAAGCCATATTTGAAAATCAAAATTTCTGCTTAGCTCTCATTTTTAAATCAGGAAAGCTTGAAACTTCTCTATTTGATTAAATATATATCACCCCTCCCAAGAATTATCCTTACTATCATTGGCTAGGTAATTCTTGGTTGTAATCTTAGATTAGGTTTCTTGGGGTCTCTGGGAGCAGCCTTTGTTTCAGTTTAGTAATCACCACACGAGTAGTCAGGGGTTAAATTCCAAATCCTTTATTATGTCTTTCAAAGTCTTGTCTCCTTTCCTGGGGCCTGGTTAGCTTTCTTAGAGGCCTATCTCTTTCCTTGGTTCTGAGAGTTTGAGCTCTTGCCACTAGTCCTTTGCCTCTGCCAGCTTCTCTGAATTTCTCTCAATCTCCATAGCTAAGGCTTCTAGCTTATATTCTCCACACTGAGTATAAACCAATCATTATATTACTAGGAAAACATTATTTATTATAGGATTAAATCAATCATATTGAACCATGGTCTTCGTCATTGTCTCTATCAATTCCATTGATTTAGTACCTTGTAAAAATCCTTTGTTTCAAGTTCACAGTTCTGGCCCAGAACACTTGGGAACTCTGGAATTTGATTACAATATTCCTGGGAATTTTCATTTAGATCTTTCTGGAGGTATTTGATGAATTTTTAAAATTTTTATTTTTTACCTCCTTCTAGGATATTAGAAGAATTTTCCTTAATAATTTCTTGAATTATGATGTGTGGACTGATTCTTTTTTTATTGTTTATGTGGACTGTTTTTAGGCAGTCCAATAATTATTAAATTTATTTTTCTTGATCTATTTTCCAAGTCAGTTATTTTTGCAGTGAAATATTTCACATTTTCTTTTATCTTTTCATTCTCTTGATTTTGCTTTAAAGTGTCTCATGCAGTCATTAGCTTCCAACTTCTTAATTTTAGTTTTTGAGATATTATTTTCTTCAATGAGCTTTTTTAACTCCTTTTCAATTTGGCCAATTCTGCTTTTTTCTGGAGTTGCTTTCTTCATTGAGTTTTTGTATATCAATTTTTTTTTAATTTTTGTTCTTCCTTTATCATTCTTTTGACCATTTTTTCATGATTCTCTTGTACCACTCTCATTTATTTTTCTATTTCCCCCTCTACTTATCTTAATTAGTTTTTAAAATCCTTTTCCATTTATGTTGCTATTATCCTTGTATATATATGCTTTGTTTCTCTTGTTCCACTCATGACGTAATGTATCTGTTTCATAGAAATTGGCTCACTCTTAGTTTCCTAGGAATGATGTGGAGCTTTTACTTCATGAACTTCACATGAAACAAACCTAGAAGATAAGATCAAACTGAAATAAAAATAATGCTTCTTTAGTTTCAAGCAAGCCTCTTGTTTTTATAAGTTAAATATTTTCCTTCTTATGGGACTAATATTTCTTTCTTCTTTCATGCATCTCATATTAATGTCAATGAGAGAGGCAACCATGCAGCATAGTAAATAGAATACTGATCGTGGAGTCAGGATGATATGAATTCTAATGTGGTTTAGACACTTACTGACTCTATGACCCTGGCCAAGTCACTTAACCTTATTGCTATTCCTTATAATACAGGTAAATATAATAAATAAATATCTATATCTGTATATGTACATATGTATCTATATCTATATCTTTACATATAAACACACATACAAATACATATAAACATGCATCTTCTCTGGCTCACTGTTACCCCTGTCCCTCCTCTCCATATCAATGACAATATTGAAATATCCTTGAAAAGAATATTCTAAATTTTATTATTGTTGAAGTTTTACCCATGCATTTCACAGTCAAAGGAGCTAGCTTTCTTTATTTAAATGCTTTATTATTATATCATTAATATATTATATCATTAATATATTATATAATATATCATTAATATATAATATATGTATATTATATATATCATATATCATATATTATATATATTATATAATAATATATTATATCATTAATATATTATTATTATTTTTATTATTTATTATTATATCATTAATAAAGAAATTTAAAAAAATTAAAAGCTAGCTTTAAATAAAGAATAGCATGTGTGATTAGCTGTTTATGCACACACACACACAAACAAACATTTATATATGTTTGTGTGTGTGCATATATATATGCATATATATATATATATATATATATATATATATATTTCTGTAATTATATGTTCAAAACAATGTTATATTTTTTTAAGTTCTGATTTCAAATTCTATCCCTCCCTTCCTTGCTTCTCCTGTCTCTGAGATGGTAAACAATTCAATATAGGTTATTCTTATGTCGTTATGTAAAACATACCCATATAGATTCAAAGAGTGAGTTTGTGGAGGGCAAAGCCAATATAGCAAAGAGGAGACATAGAGACATAGATTATATTTATTTGGAATATATAATAATAAATAGAATATGCAAATAGCTCATTGAAGCTAAGTAATTTTTGATGTATCTCATAAATTATTAGAACCCAAAGGGATCTTAAAGATACACACAACACACACACACATACACACACACATACACACATACATAATACGATATTTAATAATTGTATTCTGTTTTACTCATTTAAAACCATTATTCTGAGAAGGAATCCACAGGCTTCACCAGACTGCTAAAAGTAGACCTTTTTTGCTTAAAAAATGGATAAGAACCTGTAAGTCTAACTTCTTCACTTTTCACATGAGTAAACTGTTGCACCATAAGATCCAATGACTGGTTTAGGATCACTTTATCTAGCAATAATTGGAGAAAAAAATGACAAACCACTTGTGTATCTTTGCCAATAAAACTTCACATGGGGTCACAAAGAGTTGGATATGACTGAAATTCCTGAACAACAGTAGAATTTAGCAATAAATACACTATTAATTAAAAACAAAACAAAACAAAAAAACCGCTGTGTCTCATGTGATTGGCACACATCTTTCTCCTGTCTCTACTTCCTTCCCCTTGTTTTCAGGATTAGATCCAAGCACAATTATGATTTGGAAGATAATAAATTCCATGTTCCTAGGCCTCTAGCCTTGATTCTATGTGTAGTTTCCTTTTTAACTTGTTTCTCTTCTAATCTCTACCTGCATCTTTTCTTGTACTCTAGGTTTTCATCTTGCTTTTTCACTTTCTTCCTTAACAGTTCAAAAAAAAGAATATTGGAAACTCTTTCAAACTCTGATACAAATGAATGATCTAACTTAATCAATTGCATTTTAATTGAGAACTAATCTATAGTTTGTCTAAAGTGAAGCAATAAACATTAACTAATTAATTTTAGACATCAGTGGGCAATGTAGGAAAGGTATTTTGAAGAACATAAGTATCTGCTGTGTATCATTCCTAAAAAAAGAACCACAGAGAAAGAATTAAGTCTCAATGCTTTGCACACTAAAGTTTTATTACATGGTAGTAGATTGAGTTGAGTTTTCATTTAAAAATTCATTTCATAAAATAGTGTTAATCTTCTATAAAATGGGAAATTGAATCATTTGTGATTGGATTATCTTGGACTTATTTTGTTTATTTCAGACCTTTGTAACAAGAGAACCAGAAATGAACTTCAGTAAAAGTACAAGGTCAAGTATATTAATTCAAGAAATCAGTTTAAAAAAAATCCTATGTGAAAACATACTTTTCATTTTATGGTGACATGTTTAATGGTTTCCTTCTATAATTTCCTCATATAGGACTAAACTTGTTATAATTTGTCAAGAATTTCAGTTAAGCTTAAAGAAAGATTTTGTTTTCTCAACATTGCTGTAGCATTCCATGGGTGCCAGTAGATCTAATTTTAAATGCGCCCATTTCTGGCTAAATCAAAAGAAAGCCAATGTTCTTCATGATAATTGGTGGCATCATTATTCATCTCTTCTCAGATATAAGGATCACAAAGGAAAATAAGAGACTGTATTCTTATTGTTAACTTTGGATTAAGAATCAGAGAATCTATTCTGATTCAGCTACTTATTTGTTTAAGTTTCCTCATGTCTCTGGAACCTAGTTTCTTCATCTTTAAAATGAAGGTGCTTCGCCATGATTTCTAAGTTCCTTCTAACATTAAATTCTTTAAACTTGAAGTAGTCTTGAAACTGTTCTGTCTGCCCTGTGGCACTCAGGGATAAAGATTATTCAAAAAGCAGACCATTTTCTGTGCCTTCATTAATTCAGTGCTGCAGGGTTGGATCTCAATTAAATTAACCTGTGTAGAAATGACTTCTGAAAATTTTTTCTATGATGGCTTCCCTCTGGGTTTTTTTTTTCCTGACTTCCTTGTTCCCAATTCTTCAACTACAACTAACTTGTCTTTCAATCACCTTAAAATTATCCACATTTTCCCATTATGATTCATTTAATATAATGACATACCTTTTTTTTTGGGGGGGGATTATCCTTGTTGTTGTTGTTGTTTACAAGTAGCTCACAATACATGGCAGGAACTTATAGATTTTATATAACTAAATTAATGTCTTTTCATTTACCTATTAGCAACCACCAAGAATCCACCAATTTTTGTTGGTAGTTGCCAGAGAGGAAGCACTTGTAAGCATATCCACCTTCATTCACTATTTGTAGATTAAAGCATAAATGTTCAGCTGGCAACGTTTCAGTTTGGCACCAAGTCTTATTTGTGAAATTATTATGCTATTAGACATCCATAAAATTTATTTCTCCCTCCTACCCCCTCTGAGGTCTTTTTTAAAAGGTTATCTAGAATTTTCAAGCTGAATTTTGGAAATGAATGCCATTAAATACCAAGGAGCCCTGAGCCAAACTCACAGGTACTTTCAAGATCTAATTAAGGCTCTAAAGACAATAGTTCATTTCACAGCAATTACAGATTGACAATGTTCCTAACCCCTTTGCATCTGTTGATTGGAGCTTGTCCATACTTTTAAAAGACTTGTTGTCTCATTTAAATACCATACATGTCAATTAGAAGATATTCATCCAGGTATTCCCATTAGCAGCATCTCTACAATTTTTCTTCAAACATTATGATCTGACACTGTTGTAGTCAATTAAATTACTGTAGTGCCCATGTTTAAAAATGTTAATGTTCATTCAATGATCTTAAAAGTACAAATCCATAGACATTACAGGATATGCAGAGGCTCCAGTGTCTCACTAGCTTTCCAGAGACAATGACTAAACTTTGAAATATGAATTAAATCTCTTAAATTATTTTCTATTTTTTAAGTTCTAACTTTATACAAAAATTACTTTTGGTAATTTTGAGACTGTCTGCTAGATCTGTTCACAGCACTAATTTTTTTCTTTTTCCCTCAGAACTTAGCACTACATTTCTGGCACTATCTTAATTCCATCTAGCTAATAATTTTTTTTGAAAGGGAATGAGAGGCTTTTTTATAGGGGCAAGTGTTATGCCATGATTTCCTTTAATTGTTTATTTCAGTTTCCCTGAATTGTTCTGCCTCAATGGCAACCCCTCCTTCTTGACCATTAGAACTCATATAAATTAAAACAGAGATAACTAGCCCTGACTAGTAGCATTCCATAGAGCCATAAAATGCAGATGGCAGGACTCTTTGAATCAGACATCCTGGCTCCTAACCTTCCAATTTATCAGGATTTATGAACCTTACCCCCAACCTGTCAAAACCAAATTATGGTCCTTTCCTGGAAGTTCCTGCTCACAAGAGCTCTAACCCCACCCTGTTTTGTTCCCCTGATTGCTGGAGCCCTATAAGAATCACCAGAATTCTTCATTCATTGGATTCTTTGAGACACCAGTCCAATTCATCCCTGGGGGCAAGATGTATCCTATTTTGCCCCCAGCACAATTTCTCCCTCTCAAATAACATATTTAAAACTCTCTAATTTTTATCTTGTCTCAGTTTCTCCAGCATTACACAATGAATTGGGAATTAAGTGGATGCCCATCATTTGGGAAATGGTGTTTAAGTTATGATATATAAATGTAATGGAATATTTTTGTTCTGTAAGAAATGATAAGCAGGCTGATTTCAGAAAAGCCTGAAAATATTTACATGAACTGATGCTAAGTCAAGTAAGCAAGTTACCGATTAACAGCAAGATTGTGTGATGATTAACAATGATATACTTGGATCTTCTCAGCAACAAGGTGATTCAAGACAATTCCAACAAATTTGAGAAGGAAAATGCCAGTTATATTCAGTGATTGAGCAATGGAAACTGGATCCATACCAAACTCTAGTATATTCCCATTTGCTTGCTTTTTTCTTTCTGATGGTTTTTCTCTCTTGGTCAGATTTTTCTTGTATATGACAAATAGGGAAATATATTTTAAAGGATTGTACATCTTTAACCTATATTGGATTGCTTGCTGTTTGGGGCAGGGGAGAAATAAGGGAGAGAGGAAGAAAAATTTTGAATACAAAATCGAAAAAGAAAACCCTGTGTATTTGGAAAAATATAATACTTATTGGTAACATAAAAAAGAAAGAGAATGAGATAGAGAGAAGCATTTTAAACTTACAAAAATTTCTGACAATTCATGTGATTTTCATGTAAAAATCATTAAAAATTATTCACAAGTCTTAGAAATAAGATTACCAAGCATTTTACATTAAGAAAACAAAAGGAAGTCCTCTGGTAAGCTGTATAACAGTGGTTGAAGAATTTATGGAAAGATATGAATGGGTATGAAATGTGTAGGAAAAGAAAATTTGTAGAGATTCAACTCATATAAGTGGAGGAAATGTTTAATTTCAAGAAATTATTGATCATCAAAGAATATGATCCCTTCCTTATCCTTCCTTCCTTCCTTCCTTCCTTCCTTCCTTCCTTCCTTCCTTCCTTCCTTCCTTCCTTCCTTCCTTCCTTCCTTCCCTCTTTCTTTCCTTTCTTTCTTCCTTCCTTCCTTCCTTCTTTCCTTCCTTCCTTCCTTTCTTCCTTCCTTCCTTCCTTCCTTCCTTCCTTCCTTCCTTCCTTCCTTCCTTCCTTCCTTCCTTCCTTCCTTCCTTCCTTCCTTCCTTCCTTCCTTCCTTCCTTCCCTCTTTCTTTCCTTCCTTCCTTCCCTTTCCTTCTTTTCACATAGGATTTCAACAATAACAACAATTTTTAGTACACCATTTTCAAAAAATACCTTATTGTATTTTTATAAGGGAAATAAGGATTATGTAGCGATAAGAGAGAAAAATAATTTAAAAAATGAAATGTGTGGTACATAATTGAGTGAAAACTCAATAATGTCAAACATTTCATGGCAGTAATGCCATTCCTTCTAAGAAGAGTGAGTTATCAACCAATACTATTTTAAAGGAGGAAAATTGAGATTTCAAGGAAGGTGATCTTGAATCCTTAGGATGCTTCAAGTTGAAAAGTCTAAAAAATTACCTCAAGAAATGAGAAACAGCATAGCAAGTGAATTTGCTTATAAATCCAGAAGGAGTAAAGACAAGCTACTCATTCATAGAAGAAGCCACAGGCAGACCAGAGGGCCTGATCCAAGACTGCATTAGGTTGCAACCTCTAGAACCTAGTCAATGGAGAATCATGGGAGGAACTTGCATTTTGGCTGACAGGATATAAAAAAGACATATATCTCTTGATTCTAAGAGTGCCTATTGGGTTGTACATTTGCTCTTGCAAAAAAATAATAGAATCTTTTCCTCGATTCACTAGAAAGTCAGTGGAGTTCTTGGTAAATTATTTTGTTTCTTAAAATAACAGAGTAGACTTTATTTTCAGAGCAATTGTTTGTGTTACATAGTTGATAAACCAGTAACATTAGAAAAATATATCAATGTTATATTGACTCTAAATAGAAATATAAATTCACTTTATAATCCAAGTAATTCAGAGATGCCAGTAACAGTGATTAACCATCATCACCAGATATATAATAGTTTCAATCTCTGTGGTAGAAATACCTCAAGGAAGCTTACCATCCCTCTAGATACTCACCACTCCTTAAATAAGCCTTGATTTTTTTCCTTTATGTTTTTACAGTTGCAGAATTTCCTCTTACATTCAAAGTTCTCTTATCAAAAAAAAAAAAAACAACAACAACAAAAAAAAAAACAAAAAACAGCATCTTGTTCCTCCTTTGAAATTGAGTTGAAATAATCACCTTTTCCATGGAGGTTACCCTGATCACTCTAGCCCACTGTGCTTTATTATCTCTACTACTCACTTGTTAGCAATGTTTTCTCTGAAGAAAATTGTCATAATCCTTTCAATTTTTATGTGTTCCTAAAAAGGACTTTAAATAAAACCATTTTGATTTCAGATCATAGCAATTTCATTTAGTTAATCACAGGTTAATGACTGAGAAATTTAGGAGCGTTTGCAATTCACAAATGATTTGCATAGTCAATGAGCTATAAGGGATAATATATTTCATTGTCAAGAGGCACTGAATATCATGTTCAACCTATTGCCACTAATTTTGCACTATCTGGACTGTAGGAGGATGACAAAATAATGTCTTATGTCATCTCTGAGGCAGTGAAATGCTCTTCTTCACTTTAGTCAGGACAAGTTCTATTGTCACATTTATTGCATTTTATTGAAAAGTAAATTGCAATAATGATAACTCATTATCATTACTATATATAGTAATTTTCTATTTTGTGTCATTATTATAAATAGTGACAGTGTTTATTTTGTATCAGAAAAGACTATTATAAGACCAACCTGATCACTTTAATTGCCATAAACAGTATACTTTTCCCATCTCAAGATGATATTCAGATTGAATATTTAGTGATATAATTAATTCAGATAGATTATTTAGTGATATAATTAAGAGTGAGAATATCCAGATATGCTGTTCCATCGTAACACCAATGAGCCACATATCAAGTTCACTAAAATCTTTTGCCTTAATAATGCATTAAGTATAATGATATTTGACTTCTGGCTAAGATGGTGGAGAGGAGGCACACAGCTGCTTGAGCTCCATGTTTTCTGTCAGAATTTATTTCACAACAAGCCTCAGAATTAATGCTTGACCAGAAAAAAAAAAAAAAAAAAAAAAAAAAAAACAAATAATTACCAAGAGAAGACATCCTTGAAATTCGCCAGAAAAAGGTCTGTGTTTGCTCAAGGGGAGGGGATGAACAGACTGGGTGCAGGCTGAGGGCAAGCAGCAAGAGCAAGGCAGGCAGCTCATACTGCTCAGACCAGAGGGAAGAGGGGTATGATCTCTGCTATTCTGTGGAACAACCTTTACCCCAGTGTGGATGTTCCATATTGGCAGCAAGCCAGGATCAGAAGAGAAGCTGTAAATACTGGAGGTAAAGAACAAAACCCTGATAAGCTAGCATCTCTTGGGACCTGGCTATCCCCATCCCCACCAGAAGTGACTCAGCACATTCTTGGAGCCTCAGAGTGCAGACTCAGCACAGCCATCGCTGTCTTGTTATTGCCTCACTGCTGTTTCCCACAGTCTGTAGAGGAGGCCCAGTAACACCATCCAGTTGCATCCCCCCCAAAAAAAAGCAGACCAATTGTTTTCCTTATTAATTTGTTTTATTTAATTCTGCTCTGACAAAATGAACAAAAAACTAAAAAGAGCTCTAAACATTGAAGGTTTCTATATGGATAGAGAGCAGAATTCAAACCCTGAGGAGACTAAAAACAGACTGTCTCCAGAGGGATCCCCAAAGGGGGACATGATCTGCTCCTCAATACACAAAACTCTCATAGAGGAAATCAAAAAGGCTCTCACAAGAGAGCTAGAAGAGAAATTGGAAAAGGAAAGGGAAGCTTGGTAAGAGAGTCTGAAGAAGTCATCCCACGCATTTAAAGACAGAGTGGATAAAGAAATCAAATCATTGAGAAAAAAAATAAGTGAGTTGGAAAAGATAAACAACTCCAAGGAAAACAGGATTAGTAAATTGGAAAAAGTAAACAATTCTAAGGAAAACAGGATTAATGAATGGGGAAAAGAAAATAACTGTCTAAAAAATAAAATTGATGAAATGGAAAAAAAATTCCATAGAAGAAAAAAACTCACTTAAAAACTCAATTGGACAATTACAAAAAAACATTAAAAAAGTGAGTGAAGAAAATACATCATTAAAAATCAGAATCAAACAAGTAGAATTGAATGACTCAAGGAGAAACCAAGAAGTAGTTAAGCAAAACCAGAAAAATGAAACAATGTAAAAGAATGTCAAGTACCTTATTGGGAAGACAACAGACCTAGAAAATAGATCCAGCAGAGACAATTTGAGAATAATTGGACTCCCTGAAAAAAATATGAGAAAAAAAGAGCCTGGACACTATTTTCTAGGAAATTATCAAAGAGAACTGCCCAGATGTTTTAGAAACAGAGGGTAAAATAGACATTGAAAAAATTCATCGATCACCTACTGAAAAGGGACCCTAAAATCAAAACGCCAAGAAATATAGTGGTCAAATTCAAGAGCCATCGGATGAAAGAAAAAAATATTGGAAGCTGCTAGAAAAAAATCAATTCAGATATGGAGGAGCCACAATAAGGATAAGATCTAGCAGCATCCACATTAAAGGAACGAAGGGCCTGGAATATGATATTCCAAAAGGCTAAGAAACTTGGTATGCAGCCAAGAATAATTTATCCAGCAAAAATGAGCATCCTTTTCCAGGGAAGAAGATGGACATTTAACGAAATAAATGAATTCCATCTACTCTTGATGAAAAAACCAGATCTATACAAAAAATTTGATCTATAAATACAGAAATCAAGAGATTTCTAAAAATATAAAAAGAAAGAAATCTTGAGATTTCTGCCATAAAGCTATATAAAGAACACATGTATAATTTGTTTTAGAAACTATAAGTGGAAAGGAAATCACATCATAAAAAAGGGTAAAGTGGTGGTACTACATCCCATGAAGAGGCAATGGTAATCTATTATAACTGAGAGAAAGAAAGGAGAGGTATTAACGTAGTGTGTATCAATAGGTATATTTGATTTATGGTGAAACCCTTTCCTCTACATTGAAAAGTGGGAGGGAAAAATGAAAAGGAACGGAGTAAGCTAAGGGAAGGGAATACAAAAATTGTGAGGAAAAGTGGTAAAATAGGGGGAGGAACTTTAAGGTGGCAGAGGGATACTAAAAAGGGAGGGCTGTGAAAAGCAAGTGGTGCTCACAAGTTTAATACTTGGGAGGGGGGTAAGAGGGAAGAAAAGGAGAAAAGCATAAGCAGGGGTTAACAAGATGACAAGCAATATAGAACTAGTCATTTTAACCATAAATGTGAATGGGGTAAACTCCCCCATAAAGAGGAAGCAGTTAGCAGAATCCTACAATATTTTGTTCACAGGAAACACACCTGAAACAAGGTGATACACACACAGAATAAAGGTAAAAGCGTGGAGCAGAATCTACTATGCTTCACGTGAAGCCAAAAAAGCAGGGGTAGCCATCCTCATCTCAGACCAAACAAAAGAAAAAAATTGAACTAATTAAAAGAGATAAGGAAGGGCATTGTATCTTGCTAAAGGGTAGCATGGGTTGAACACTTGGGCCACTGTTGAGCCTAGTTCTCATTGTCATACTTCTGTTTACTGATCTGCTGCTTTGTACGTCCTTGGGCATAACACTCTGTCATCTCATGGATCCAGTGAACTATAGCTGGTGCTCAAAGTTTAGCTTGAGGAGGTGTGAGGTTCCCACAAAACAAGAGAAGGGAATTGTAAGGTGCCTTAAATGGGCGGCACCACAGCGCAATAGGAGATTGAGTGCCCCAGGAAGTAATATCTGTGGATATTAGGACTGCCCTGTGGGTGGGATCTTGGCCATATTGAGATACCTTTGTAATGGGTGATGACTCTCTCGCTGATTGGCTTTGTGTGTCACCTCACAGGCTCTTTATAAACCCACTGCAAACAGCAGTCGCTCTCTTTAACCTGGCTCCCTAACCTGGGGTAGCCAAGCCAAGCAGATGGATAGTCAAGAGAGGTAAGGAGTTTGGTAGTGAACACGTGGGTCTTCAGACCAGGTGTTTACTAGAGAACCAACAAGTCAGGGCATCAAGTCAGGGCATTATGTGAGTAAGTATAATAAAGGCTTTTAAGATCACACCTGGCTGTTCTTAAGTGTACTACAGGTTATTAAACTATAGATTCAAGGGATTGTGGCCAGAGACCTTTGAAGGCCTCAGAAGAGGCGAGCCGAGTAGAGTTGACACTGCAAAGGTCAGTGGTCAAAGGTACTCTGTTGGACAGACTAGTAATTGTAACTGCCAGGAGGGCATATTACAAATGGAGTGCAGCATCTAAATTCTTAAAAGAGAAATTAAGAGAGCTGCAAGAAGAAATAGACAGCAAAACTATAATAGTGGGAGATCTCAACCTTGCTCTCTCAGAATTAGATAAATTAAACCACAAAATAAATAAGAAAAGTGAAAGAGGTAAATAGAATACTACAAAAGTTCGATATGATAGATCTTTGGTGAAAGCTAAATGGAGACAGAAAGGAGTATACTTTCTTCTCAGCAGTTCATGGAACCTATACAAAAATTGACAATATACTAGGACATAAAAACCTCAAAATCAAATGCAGTAAGACAGAAATAGTAAATGCATCCTTTTCAGACCACAATGCACTGAAAATTACATTCAATAAAAAGCCAGGGGAAAAATAGACCAAAAAATAATTGGAAACTAAATAATCTCATACTAAAGAATGATTGGGTAAAACAGCAAATCATAGACATAATTAATAAATTCACCCAAGAAAATGACAATAATGAGACATCATACCAAAATGTGTGGGATACAGCCAAAGCAGTAATACGAAGATATTTTATATCTCTAGAGGCCTACTTGCATAAAATAGAGAAAGAGAAGGCCAATGAATTGGGCTTACAACTAAAAATGCTAGAAAAGGAATAAATTTTAAAAAACCCAGACAAACACAAAACTTGAAATTCTAAAAATAAAAGGTGAGATTAATAAAATTGAAAGAAAAAAAAAAACTATTGAATTAATTAATAAAGCTAAGGGTTGTTTCTATGAAAAAATCAATCAATCAAACAAACAAACAAACAAAAAACAAAATAGACAAACCCTTAGTAAATTTGATTAACAAAAGGAAAGAGGAAAAGCAAATTGTTAGTATTAAAAATGAAAAGGGAGGACTTTTGAAGAGGAAATTAGAACAATAATTAGGAGTTACTTTGCCCAACTTTATGCCAATAAATTGGATAACTTAAATGAAATGGAAGAATATCTTCAAAGATATAGCTTGCCCAGATTAACAGAGGAAGAAGTAAGGAGTCTAAATAGTCCCATTTCAGAAAAAGAAATAGAACAAGCTATTAACCAACTCCCTAAGAAAAAATCCCCAGGACCAGATGGATTTACATGTAAATTCTACCAAACATTTAAAGAATAACTAACTCCAATGCTATATAAACTATTTGAAAAAATAGAGATTGAAGGAGTCCTACTAAATTCCTTTTATGACACAGATATAGTACTGATACCTAAACCAAGTAGGTTGAAAACAGAGAAAGAAAATTATAGACCAATCTCCCTAATGAATATTGATGCTAAAATCTTAAGTAAAATATTTGCAAAAAGACTATAGAAAATCATCCCCAGGATAATACACTATGACCAAGTGGGATTTATACCAGGAATGCAGGGCTGGTTCAATATTAGGAAAACTATTAGCATAATCAACTATATCAGTAACCAAATTAACAAAAACTATATGATCATCTCAATAGTTGCAGAAAAAGCATTTGATAAAATCCAACATCCATTCCTACTAAAAATGCTTGAAAGTATAGGAATAAATTGGCTACTCCTTAAAATAATCAGGAGCAAATATTTAAAACTGTCAGTAAACATCATATGTAATGGCGATAAACTAGAACCTTTCCTAGTTAAGATCAGGAGGGAAACAAGGTTGCCCACTATCACCACTGCTATTCAATATTGTACTAGAAATGCTGGCCTTGGCAATAAGAGCTGAGAAAGAAATTAAAGGAATTAGAGTAGATAATGAGGAAATCAAACTATCATTCTTTGAAGATGATATAATGGTATATCTAGAGAAACCCAAAGATTCTGTTAAAAAGTTATTAGAAATAATTCAGAACTTTTGCAAATTTTCAGGATAAAAAATAAATCCACATAAATCCTCAGCATTTTTATACATTACCAATACAATCCAACAGCAACAAATACAAAGAGAAATTCCATTCAAAATAACAGTCGATTTTATAAAATATTTGGGAATATATCTACCAAAGAAAGTCAGGAATTATAGGAGCAAATTACAAAACACTTGTGACAAAAATAAAGCCAGATTTAAATAATTGGAAACTATTACGTGCTCTTCGATAGGTGAAGCAAATATAATAAAGATGACAATACTCTCTAAAATAATCTATTTATTTAGTGCTATACCAATCAGACTCTCAAGAAACTATTTTAATGACCTAGAAAAAATAACAACAAAATTCATATGGAAGAACAAAAGGTTGAGAATTTTAAGGGAATTAATAAAAAAAAAAAATCAAATGAAAAAGTCCTAGCTGTACCTGATCTAGAACTATATTATAAAGCAGCAGTCACCAAAACCATTTGGTATTGGCTAAGAAGTAGACTAGTTGATCATTGGAATAGGTTAAGTTCATAGGACAAGATAATGAATAAAAATAACAATCTAGTGTTTGACAAACCCAAAGATTCCAACTTTTGGGATAAGAATACATTATTTCACAAAAACTACTGGGAAAACTGGAAATTAGTATGGCAAAAACTAGGCATAGATCCACACTTAACACCACATACTAAAATAAGTTCAAAATGGGTCCATGATTTAGGCATAAAGAATGAGATCATAAATAAATTAAAGGAACATAGGATAGTTTACTTCTGAGACTTGTGAAAGAGGAAGGAATTTGTGACCCAAGGAGACCTAGAGATCATTATTGATCACAAAATAGAAAATTTTGATTACATCAAATTAAAAAGCTTTTGTACAAACAAAACTAATGCAAATAAGATTAGAAGGGAAGTAACAAATTGGGAAAACATTTTACAGTTAAAAATTCTGATAAAGGCCTCATCTCGAAAATATACAGAGAATTGACTCTAATTTATAAGAAATCAAGCCATTCTCCCATTGATAAATGGTCAAAGGATATGAATAGACAATTTTAAGATGATGAAATTGAAACTATTTCCACTCATGTGAAAGGTTGTTCCAAATCACTATTGATCAGAGAACTGCAAATTAAGACAACTCTGAGATACCACTACACACCTGTCAGATTGGCTAAGATGACAGGAACAAATAATGATGAATGTTGGAGGGGATGCGGGAAAACTGGGACACTAATGCATTGTTGGTGGAGTTGTGGAAAAATCTAACCATTCTGGAGAGCAATCTGGAATTATGCCCCAAAAGTTATCAAACTGTGCATACCCTTTGATCCAGCAGTGCTAATACTGGGCTTATATCCCAAGGAAATACTAAAGAAGGGAAAGGGACCTGTATGTGCCAAAATGTTTGTGGCAGCCCTTTTTGTAGTGGCTAGAAATTGGAAAATTAATGGATGCCCAACCATTGGAGAATGGTTGGGTAAATTATGGTATGTGAATGTTATGGAATATTATTATTCTGTACTAAATGACAAGCAGGATGAATACAGAGAGGCTTGGACAGACTTACATCAACTGATGCTGAGTGAAATGAGCAGAATTTATAGATTATTATACACTTCAGCAATGATACTGTAAGAAGATGTATTCTGATGGAAGTGGATATCTTCAACAAAGAGAAGATCTAATTCAGTTCCAATTGATGGATAGAATCAGCTACATACAGAGAAGGAACACTGGGAAATGAGTATAAACTGTTTGCATTTTTTGTTTTCTTCCAGGTTATTTTTACCTTCCGAATCCAATTCTTCCTTTGCAACAATAACAACAACAACAACAACAACAAAATTCGGTTCTGCACATATATATTGTACCTAGTATATACTATAACATACTTAATATATATGAAAATGCCTGCCATCTAGGGAAGAGGGTGGAGGGAAGGAGGGGAAAATTTGGAACAGAAGGGAGTACAAGGGATAATGTTGAAAAAAATTACCTATGCATATCTACTGTCAAAAATGTTATAATTATAAAATTAATAAAAATTAAAAAAAAGTATAATGACATTTGATATTGGAAAAATCATATTTCTTCTCTGAATCTCAGTTTTATCACTTATTAAATAACAGGATTAGGCTCGAGAATCTTAAGGTCCTCTAAGCTGATAATCCATAATTCTATGACTTTTATACAGTTTGAATCATGCCTTTCAAATGGACAATCCAGATGCTATCTAATATTTAGGAGGAAAATGAACTACTTACCATTTTTTTTGTATTTTCATGTCAGTAGCTGAAAATAGCTGAGAGGCATTATTGACAATGCAATCTTCCTCTTTCACTCCCAAACCCAATTTGCCTGCAATTAAAGATGCTTCTTAGCTCGCTCCATATTAGTTAATCTACTTATGAAAGACCCTAGACCTCTAACCTCCCTCACAGACAGTAGACTTTTTAAACTGAGAGAAATAAAAAATTGCTTGCAATTATACACCTAGCAGTCCAGAAATTCTAAAGGTGATGAAAAATAAGTACTAGATTTCTGTTTCCACATTTTGGATGACATCTGCATCTTAGTTTCAATTAACCTTAAAATTTATGCCTATTGTAAGTATTTTAAAAATTTAATGGAATAGAAAAAAAAGAAATTACAAGGACTTAAGACCAATTGACAAAAAAAAGACTGATTGGTTAAGGCACTATTGAATGCAATAATGCATTATATAGAGACATAACTATTGTGCTTTTATGAAGGATACATTGCTAACTATGAATAAGTAATTAGGATGTGGAAAAAATGAATAAATGATTATACAAAAATGTTCCTTCAAATGATAAAATTGCTTTGTTGGGTGAATGATATTTACGGATTTCTCAACTTTCTGGTGGTCTTGGAAACATAAAAATGTGACAAGTGCATTCTAAAGTTCTGAATAAACACATCTTTCTTTACAATGTGTAATGAGGTATTTTCACTATGAATATAGAACAAAAGTGGCTCCCTTATTTTGATACAATTTTTCATTATTCTTATCTCCTTGGCTGATAGAATGTTGCAATGCAATGGTGCTTTTTGGAGTTGTACAGAAACTTAGTTTGCTATGGACAAAAAGTGCATGACCAAGTGATCCGCTATAAACCTGTGTGTAACATCTCATGCCTCACATTTAGGAAGAGGCTTACAAACCATCTAGGAACCATATCACTGACAAAAAAAATAATGGGACAAACTTATAGACAAATCATGGATTAAGAGAGAGTCAGCTTAAATATAGTTTTAGTTGTTTAAATTTTTTAAAAGGGAATAAGGGGCAGTTGGTGGTGCAATGGACAGAGCACCAGCCCTGAAGTCAGGAGGATCTTTGTTCAATACCTCCTTGTCCTGTGACCCTGGGTAAGTCACTTAACCCCAATTGCCTCAGGGAAAAAAAGTAATCAAAGGACTATCTTCATTCTATGATCCCCAAAATTATTCTTTGATTTAAATACATTGAAACAAGCAAAGTACAATGTAAACCTTAAAGCATGACACAAATGTCAATTATCATGATGGTGATCATCTGTAATTTTGTGAGATGTCATTTTCATTGTTGAATCATCTCTTATACACATTTCTTTTCCTGAACTCATGCGACTACCACCCTAGTTCAGGCCCTCATCAGCTTAGGCCTATACTATTGGATTAAAAACTTTGCTGTCTCCCTTCCTTGATTCTCCCCTCACTCCAATCCATACTGCACTCAGCTGCCAAAGTGATCTTCCTAAAGCACTGATATGACCATTTGATTCTTCTCCAACTCAACTCAATAAATTAAAATCACTTCCCATTATCTTCAACATCAGTCAGACAGTCACCTAGCTTTTCTATGTGTCAGGTATTTTGTAAAATACTGACAGTGGGAGTAAAAATCAAGTATAGAATCTTTTATTTGGCATTTAATTTAAAGCTCTTCAAAACATGATGCTTTCCTACCTTTCCAAGATTCTTTAACTTTATCTCCCCTTCCCATATCCTGAATTAGCTATGTTGGCCTATATCCCACACAGATTTTACCTCCAGACTTTGCACATTTTTACTGGCTATTTCTTATGTTTACAATGTTCTCCATTGCCATTTCCATTTATTGGATTCACTGACTTGCTTTAAGATTCAGCTTAAATCTCATATTCTTAAGGAAATCAGGGGTCTACCCTTTTGTAAATATACTCCTAAGATTACCTTGGATTTCATATCTTATAAGTGCATGGGTATTTGTTTGTTATCTAACTTGCTAAAACATGAACTTTCTCCTTCCTTTGACTTTTCAATGCTTAACATGATGCCATACTTGTTGACCAACTGCATATACTTTTTAGAGACAGGAGTAATAATGACATTACTATTATAATGTTGTAACATATAATAATAATAATAATAATAACAAAAATAAAAATAATTTATATAATAAGAATATAAACAGGCTTAAGAAATGCTTTATACATGATATAAATAGCTAGTAAAATTGATATAATATGTAGATTTTGTATATATATATGTATATATTATTGACATAAATATAAATATATAATTGAAATAAATGTTAGATTGCAGGGGGTCCAGCCTCTGCAGGGAGTCCAGGGGGCTAAGCAAGCGGAATAGCTTGCAATAAAAGAAGACAGGAGTTGTGGGGTAGTTTGAGTGAGAAACTGATGGAAGTGATGCTCCCACTTCTCTCAGGCTCCTTCAGGCTTTATTTTTTATACTATATTATGATCATATACTTTTCTTTAGGTCAACATAGTCTTCAGACATGTGCCTGACTTATTGCCCTTTATATGTTACTACATTTGATATTTAATATATAAGTAAGTTTTTTTGTGATTAAGTGTTAATTATTGATTATGTTATGCAAAGCCAATAATGAAAGGTAAATGTCATATAAGGTTAAATGTCATTGAATTTTGTTAATTTACTTATGTCTTCTTTGTCAATTCTATGGATTGTTTGATTCCTCTATTTCCCTGACTTGGAGTACATAGACATTTAGGCAATTCCTTGTAATACTTTAACCATCTTTTGGTTCCTAGATATACTGATCTTTTCTGATTCTAAGTTGGTAAACACCATTATTTCTTGGACCTTTGGATTTTCTCCAATAGTGACAATGCTTTCCTTAGTGTTCCTATCTTTATCATTTGACTCAGTGAGAGATTAGTTTTATTAGGATAGAATATGCATGTGGAATAATTTCTAATTAACTTGCCCAAATTCCCCTTGTCACCAGATTTTTTTAGATAATGTTTTAGTGCTGCAATCAAGCCAATTATAAATAATATAGGAAATAGTAGTCCACTAATGAGAATCATAGAAGGAAATGTTCCTGAATGAATGCTGTGCACATTTGATCTCAGTGTTGGGCTTTGCCAATCAGCTTAGAGATTCCAACATTAGATGATATAAATACAAACATATATGATATAATACACCTCATCCTCAAAACAACCTTGTGAAGTAGTTATTATTATTATCCCATTTTAAAGATAAAGAAACTGAACCTGAAAGAGATCACACAGCTAGTAATCTCTGAAGTGGAATTTGAACTCAAGCTTTTCTTACTCTAAATGCAAGACTGTCTCTATGGTTGTAAATCTGTTAGGATAAAAGGGTTTGTACCTTGTAGTGACAGAAGTATATTTACATTGATGAATGTAAGTTAAACTCAATCCATTGAATCTTGAGTTTCATAGAAAATAAGGCTTATGAATATTTGTTTTGAACCACTAGCCATGGTGATAATAGGGGTAAATTCTCACCAAATCTGATTTAATCGATTCAGTTTGACAAAGCACAAGAAATGTGGTTGGACTGACTTTGGTAGAAAAAGACTATTTAGGTGATCCCTCAATATAGGATCTGATGTTTTTCCTTCTTGACTATAAATACCAATTGAACTTCTAGCTTTGAGAATAATTAGCTGTAAGATATTGGGTAAGTCACTTAACTTCTCTACCTGATATTTCCTCATCTTCAGGATGAAGGTACTTGGGTTCCTGAGAACCTCCCTCTAGCTGTAACATTCTATGACTCTGTGATTTCTCCTTTAACATAATAAGTAAAAACTTTATCTCCAGATTAGATTCTAGATGAAGTCTCTGAAGGAAGAGTGGGAAGATTGGATGTGTATCAGCAGAGAATAATTTTTTAAACTTTTCATTCAATCAACTATTTTGCTGATAATTTTTAATGAATCTGTGAATTTTAGGATTCTCTGGACAGTGCAAAGTAATGTGGATTTCTGCCTATCCTCAGCTGGACATAGGTATTCACAATTTTTAACAGAGAACCCTGTCAGAACTCCAAGAAAACATCATAAAATGTGTTGTCAGATGCTTGTTGAATGTGATAAATTTCACCAACATGTCAACTATGCTTCTAAATTCCATTTCAATGGACACAATTATGCTCCTGTTGGCTATAAATGATCCTGATAAACAGACAGTAGCTCACAGATTTGAAGAAATGCTACTGAGCTCAGTGAGCATTTCTAAAAAGCTGTTACCTTCCTTTCTATTCTTAGATGTGTTGGCAAGATAATAAAGGAGTTTACTGTAACTATCAAAAGCCTATAAGTATGCAAGCTGAAGTTATACATTGTTTTCATATGTAAGCATACTCTTTACTGTTTTTAACAGCACTTTATATACAAATAATGTAATCCACAGGGAAAGTCCATTGTTTGGCATTTACCAAGCTTCTTTCATCTCTCTGGTAATATTATTTGCTTTCAAAGTAGCTGCTGAAAATAGACATTCAGACTTAGTCTATTGAAATACAATTCTTTCTTTCTGAACATTATTTCACTATTCAATATAGTAATTGTCTTCCTATCAAAACTATATGAAAAGGGAAAGTAACAAAATCAATTTTTGCATTTTTAAATAAAAATGTATTTTATTATTTAAATTTTAAAAGTGAGGAAATTTTAAATAAAATATTCTAAAAATGAGAATAAATATTTGATGCTTAAATAAGTAATATACTGTGAAATATTACTTATTTAAGCATCAAATATTTACTCTTATATATAATGGTAGTATTGTCTTTTCTTATAGTGGAAAACAATTTTCCCTTTATAAGAAAATCTATAAATGTTAATTCCGTTAATTCCTTCCAACTAATTTTTCATTTGCTTTCCTTTCTTTGGACATATTAAAAAGGAATTTTTAGATATTGCACTCATTCACATTTTCAGGTTGTCCCTGTACTCCATCATGCCATCTCTGTTTTTAAGTTTTCAGAATCTGATCTGGGATATGCAAGCAGATTGTTTTTTTTTTTTTTTTGTTTTTTGTTTTGTTTTGTTTTGTTTTGTTTTGTTTTGTTTTGTTTTGTTTTCCTTTGAATTTTTGACATATGTCAATGGTCACAGTTTACAACCTTGGATATTTCCTGTCACATAATTATACATATCCATTTCCCAGTGCTCTCCAGTCATCTTAAATAACCTGGATCACATAAATTATTAATCTTTCCTGTTCTCTTGAATCAGACTCCTTGGACTTTTACCATAGATTATCACGTCAGCCTACTACTTTTTAATAGAGCCTGAGACCCTACAATCTAAACTTGGTCTTTAACCTTTGAACTCACTATAGCCAAATACCTCCTTTTATATTTGAATAATACATCATACCATAGCATGCCTAAGAGTCTAACCTTTCCTTTAATTTGGGTTTCTGCTAGTCTGACTTGTCTCACTGAAATTTAGAACATGAAAATGATGAGGAGACCCCGCTACTCTGAAGATCCTTGGAGAAAATCTTCAGCCCTCTCTCAATTGAAGGACACTGCCCCAATTTTTTTTTAATGAATTTAAGTTTTAACTGTTTGAGGGGGGGAAATGATGTGGGTTGAGTCCTTTCTAATTCCCAGCCTCCATAAATCCCAATGGGAGATATCCGGGCTCTCCTAGCCCCCATCAGATCTGAGCTAACTTGGGCTGTCCCAGCCCCCATTCTAATGATCTGCTCAGGTTTCCCCAACCCCCCACCCCCAGCACAAATAGTTCCTTATCTAAAAACCCATTGAATTCTATTCAAATTCTAACCCTGGCTGAAACCAGCCAGGAGTCAACCTGGGACTGCATCCACAGGCCCGTTTCAAGATTACCAAAAGCCCCCCCCCCCATTATAAAAAGGGGCAAAACTGGAGTCCACTCTTGGAAGAAGTCCCAAACATAGTATCCTTACACCAGCTATGTCAAGGGTTCTTGCCTACCCTCTTGGCCCTGGTGCCTTCTACCTTCCAACCTTACTTCCAAACCCTAAAATAAACTTCTTTTATTAATCTAGGTTTTTGGGTCTGTGAATTCCTTTACAGAGAACTCTTGCGCTGCTACTAGACCTCATTTAACTCTGTATTCTTGCGCCAAATCCAAAGGGGTGCAAGGGAGCTCTTTTTAACTCCCTGTATCCCGAACCTACTACTAGACCTGAATTAACCCTAATTTCATTTAGGTACCCCTTACCTAATTCTCATCAATACTAGTGGCAATACTGTATTTTCCCGTTATTTTCTTTACCTCAAAAAGCTCACCATTTTTTTTTGTTCTTTTTTAAAAAGGAAAGTAATAATTCACCCATCTTTGTATTTGACACTGTATTTGACACTCATGCATGTCCTTTCAAAAGTTTTCTAAAGGGGCAAAGGTCAACTGAAGATATTAGTATCCTTTCTTGCCTTTTTTTTTTTTTTTTTGACACTGTGAGACTATTAAGTAGAGTACTGGTATCATCTGTCAGACATTCCTTGTCCATATCACATAATCAATTGATCTTTTCTTAAACATTTACTTTATATTCTTATTTTTTGAAGATGCTCATTAGTTATACACTTTTCCTGTTCTTCCAATAGGAATAATTCATGGCTAACCACTTTGATGAGATTATGACTTTCATCCTGGAGGTTGCCATTTGATTCAAGGAGCACAATGTCATCTGCAAATGGGAGTTTGTGAAACCTAACCAGCTCCAGTAATTACTTTTCATCTTGAACTCTGTATTGAGTCTGCTCTACTACAGTGGCTAATATTTTTGGCCAATGTATTTCCAAAGTTTATGCTTTGCTTCAATATCCTCAGAGGATAATTAAGTAGGATTAATTTTGTTGTTACATATTTACATATTTCAAGGAATCTTTAATGATTGTCTCTTAAAATTAGAACAAAATCACAAAGGTAAATGAGCAAAATATTTAAAAGGATATAAAATTTTAATGAGATTTAAAAGAACACAAACACCAAAGAGCAATTAGGCATTTTAATATCTCTTAACTTTTGAAAATCAGTGTGTAATCAAATCCAGTTTTGCCCAGGATTGAACAGAGCTAAGTTACAGATAAATATTATAGTTCATAAAGAGATGACCATCAGGTATAAAGACCCACAAATTATTTTTATGCTTAAGGATTATAGCTAACTTAATGTCACCGTTATTTCATTATTATTCTTAATACCCCTAGTAAGAAAATTCTAACAATTTAACATTACTCTTCCTAATTCCCTAATCTTAGCTTCAGAAAAGTTGAATTTTTTTTCTTCTCTATAGCTAAATTTTGTTTCAAACATCACCTGTTTTCTGATTAATGGTTTACATTTACTTAGAATATAGGAGGTTGGTCACTAAATTCTCAAATGGATTTGTGATTTTGTCAATTTGTTAGTTCCCTCTAACAATGAAGATTGCTAACATCCATGCCTGCCCTTCCTATGTTATTCGCATCTATTTTCTCTCAAAAATAATCTCTGGTGGTTCATTGAACATGCTGATTTTCTTTTAACATAGAGAAGGTTTCATTGGATCTTTCTGGCCATCTTTTAGCTCTCATAACATATCAGCTTATTTTCTCTTTCCATCATACAATTGTTTGACAATACCTTTTACTCCTATTCTTATTAAGTTTCTTTATGTTGCGATTGAATCATGTCTGATATGTTTCTATCTACTGTTGCTTATATTTTGCATGATTCTTATATTTTGTTCTATGGAGGTATTAATATTCCACTGAACAGGTGGGATCATTGTTTACTTCTCTTTAATAGTTATATCCTGGCTCCTGAAAGATTGTCTAATTTAAAAAGAATATTATTCAACTTTACAAGTAAGATAACATTGTGTCAATCACTTTAATTAAAAGACAACAAGGTTTTAAAATATCTAATCACATAGGCACTCAGGTCTCCTTGTTCTTCACTTATAATATTTATCTCTAGTCTAGTCATACTTTGCTAGCTGTCCCCCATGATTGAACATTTTTTTCTTCTGCTCTGCTTTCAGTTTCCTGAGTTCCTTCAAGTCTCAGATAAATTCTTATCTTCTTCAAGAAGACTTTTCCAATTTTCTTCTATCACAGTGTGCCTCTATGAGACCTTTAGTCTTACTTTGTTTTTCAGTCATTTTCAGTCATGTTCAATTCTGTGTTTTTATCGGTAGGATCCTAGGGGAGTTTGCCTTTTTTTTTTTTTTTTTTTTTTTTTTTTGAGGCTGGGGTTAAGTGACTTGCTTAGGGTCACACAGCTAGGAAGTGTTAAGTACTGAGACCCAGATTTGAACTCGGGTCCTCCTGAATTCAAGGCTGGTGCTCTATCCACTGCACCACCTAGCTGTCCCCCCCCCTTTTTTTTCTAACTCACTTTGTAGATAGGGAAACTGAGGCAAGCAGGGTTAAATGATTTGTTCAGGATTACACAACTTGTAAGTGTCTGAAGTCAGAATCTGAACTCAGGAAGATGAGTTTTCCTGAATCTAAGCCTAGCACACTATCCAGTGGACTCCTAGTTGCTATATTTGGACCTAGTTATTTTCTATAACATTTTTCCCATAAGATTATGAGTTCCTTGAAGGAAAGATTTTTTTTTTTTGGCCTTTCTTTCTGTCCTTAGCACTTAATGCAGTGCCTGTCAGTTTAATAGATGCTTTATAAATGTCTATTAACTAATTGAATATATTTAACACTTAAACTACAGGGACCTATATTTTAAGGGAGACAAAAACCAATGATTTATACCTGACTTGCTATTTGTTTTACTTCTTGGGTAACCTTGGGTAAGCCATTTAACTTTTTTTTGGGGGGCCTTAATTTCCTCATTTAGAAAATGGACACTGGATTAAAAGACCACTTAAATCCCTTTAAATGATCCCACAAAACTATTGAGACTGTGTATACTGATGCTTTCCCCAGTACCTTTTGGGTAAAAATAGGGGGGAGAAACTCTCAGGAAACTTTTTTCAAGGACTTTGTTTTTATTAAATTCCAATGTGAAGAGGGCTATTTTCCCAGCTCCAGTGACCTGCTGAGTGAAATACTTTAGAAAGTACCATTTAAAATAATCATTTTATTATTTTTTAAAAAGGACTAGCTCAGCTCTAAATCAGAAAAAAAAAACTTCAAAGCCCAGCTATTGCTTTGAATATTATTCTTCTAAATGATAGTAAATGATTCTCTTTGTATTTTATATAATAGAAGAAAAGTGGCATGAATTTCATATCTAAAGGATATATATATATATATATATATATATATATATATATATATATATATATATATATATACACATTTTTATCCTTAATACATTGGCAACCTATTGTCATGGAACATGGAAGCTTTATGCTTCTGTATATTTATCCCTACCTATTTTTCACATTGTTTATATAAACAACAACAAAAAAAGGCCAAAACAATTGAGTTGAAAATCATATGGATCAGAGGTAGCTATTATAGACTATTTCTGGCCTATACTGTTATATGATTAAAAATCATTGTATATACTTGAAGTATACTATTTAAACATATCTAAACTACATACAGTGAAAAGTTGAAGTTCAGAAATATCATATTTGGGCTAATTTTTTTTTTTTTTGCCATTTATATCCTCTGTGCAAAGAACAGGTGATGGATCTATTGGTACTTTAATTGTTAGAGAGAGTTCATTTCTTTGAATTGTCTTTGACTAATTTGGGCATACTTTTTATTACTTATTAAATATTAACTCCTTCACTGACTAAGCTCCAAGAATTCTTAACTTGGGCTCTGTGAACATTTTTAAATTGTCATTTTGATACCTGAATTTCAATTTAATTTGTTTCTTTGCAAGCCTATATATTTTTTATCTTAGGCATTAAAAGTTGTTCTGAGAAGTCCATGGGCTTCATCAGACTATCAAAATTGATCCTGACTCACTAAAGCTTCACTTGCACTAAAACTTCAAGATTTTATGTATTTTCATGGGGTTTTCCTATGGGTAACATATCATATTAGGTGATAAGAAAGACAGAAGTACAACAATGACCCAGCCCTTGATCTCATGCTGCATATAGTCCAGTAGGGTAAGCTAAATCTATTAAGCAGTACACTCACCTTGTCTTTTTGAGTTGCCATAATTTACAGAAACCTTGTACAAGAGTATGCAGAAAGCCCTGAACATATCAAGCATGAAGTCCCTCCCCTTCCCCCTCTAACATAATTTGTTGTATGCACTTCAAGGTGGACTCCCTGTGTGTCCTTAGCAGTCAAGACAGGCATTTGTTGGTCTGCAACAGGCTGAGAAGCAGGCTGATGTACCTGGGACCATTGGAGACAAACAAACTGTTATAGCTTCATAATAGAGCAGTTCCCAAGGGAAAAGAAAATGACTTTTATAATTTTATTAATGATTTTTCCTTCCCTTTTGGTAGGGGATATTCTTTCCCCACCTCTATTGCCTTTTTCTCTTCTGCAAAGCCACTTCTATTTAGGAGGGGATTATTGTTTGTCTTTGCTTCTTTGTTGTAACCTCAGAAATATGCAAGCTTTGGTTTGGATTGTGACCTCTTTGTATATTCATAGGGTGCCACATGTGTGTTCATTTCTCTTACAATAAATCCAGTTGCAATGTATATCTTGTGAACTTGTGATAATGTTTTTGGTTAACAAAATTTGGTTAAATCATTCATAAATTATCATAATATAAAGTATGATTTGAAAGAGAGACAGTATGGTATAGTGTATGAAGGGCAGTCTTTGTCATCAAGAAGACCTGCACTCAAATCCTGATTCTGACAAATAGTAGTTTTGTGATCTTGAGCAAATAATTTAACTTTTTGTTGTTCCAGGTTGTTGGAATACATGGGAGCCACATGGCAGTGGCTGCTGGAGATCCAACCCACACCTGTGGAATGGATCTCCTCGTGTGAGAAGATGATTAAAGGAAGCAGTTGCTGTTCTCTGACCTCTCTGACTAAGAGGCCATTTTGTTGTCTGACCTCTCTCCTCTTCCCTCTCCCTCCAATTTATCTCATTTCCAGTTTGTAACACTGTCACAAAGTCTGCCCTGCAACTCCTTCAGATGTTATGATTCACAGCTGTGGAGGCTCTCAGAGAATTGACTTGCCCCTTAACAAAAGATTATTCTCCGAACTGTGAAAGATTGACTGCTTAGCCATCTCCATCATATAGGAAGTTTCAATGTTGTGAATGTTTTTTCAATGTCCACAGTGAGAAACAGTTCTGACCTCTCATTATTTTTCCATATCCTCAAATATTCTAATAAAGACCAATAGAAGATATACATAACATAGTTAATTCAGAAAAATCAATTCTAGTTGAGGTTATTTTTGTTAAGGTATATTCCCATTTGTTTATAGAGCATTGGGAATATGAAGAGAAACAAAGCGAAATAACACTAGAAAAATATATTGATGTAGTATTGTGGAGGGCTCTGAATCTCCATCTAAGTAGACCACAACTTATTCAGCACTTGAAGGTTTCTGATCAAGAAGACAACATAACAGGAGCCATGCTTTAGGAAAATCAATATTGCAACAAATATGTAAAAATGAAATCATTTTACATAGAATAGACTAAAAAAATCTAATCTAATTTAGACCAAACCAAAGTAATTATCTGGTATAGTGGATAGAATGCCAAACCTGGAGTCAGGAAAGCTCATCTTCCAGAGTTTAACTTTGTCCTTAGACCTTACTAGATTCACAAAAGTAGGCAAGTAAGTTAACCCTATCTACTTCAGCTTCTTATCTGTAAAATGATCTGAAGAAGAAAATGGGAGACCATTTTCTTTGCTAAGAAAATTCTAAATAAGGTCAGAAAGAGGCAGGCAAAGTTGTAAATAATTGGACAACGGCAATAATAATATTTGGCCTTTAGTTAGCCAGAATAAATATAAATTCATGATGAATGATCATTAAAAAGTCAATTCCTCATAAACATATATGTGTATAATATCAGATTATTTTGAAATATATTAACTAAATACCAGATAATATGATACATACTTTTGATAAAAAAGATAAAAGTAAAATATTACCTTTCTTCAAGGAGTATCCATTTTCCTTGGAGGTTGGAATAGCATATACATAGTTAATTCAAATATTTTTGAAGGATACAGTAATAATAATTAGGAGATCTAGGAAAAAAAAACACTTCCAAGTAGAAGATACTAAAGATGAGGTTTGAGAGGAGTTAGAGAGGATTGACAACAGTAGAGAACAGGAATTGTATGGGAAAAGCAGCAGGGAGACAGAATCAGCAAAACTTAAAGATTTCGGATATTGAGGATGGAAGAAAAAAATTGAAGCTATTACCTTGATAAGATGGATATAATAGTGTCATTATGTTGCTTAAGAAAGCAACATAATGAAATTAGCCAAAAATAGCACATTATAAGTGCTTGGGAGAAATCAGATTTTGCTCAAATGAAAAAAAAATTATGTGAGGAATTACATGTTACTAATTGTTTTTCTTTATATGATTGACATGAGAAATGGGAAATGTGAGAAATGTGTGATGACAATTTCAATAGACTAAAAAAATTCTAAAACCTTTACTGAGAGGCTGGTCCAATGCATAAATGATACTTCTATATTATACCCAAATTGAGGAAACAAAAATGGGGAGATAAAACAGTATCAGGAAAGCTCTTTTTTGATTTTTTAAAAATCAAAAGCAAGGGCTAGTTACCCAGGCTTTGGGCAATCCAATGAAACTTAATTGATATCTTCATAGAACATTTATAAATGGATAGAATGAAATACATAGTAATACAAAAAAGAATGTTCAATGCAGCTACCAAAATATTTTTTAAAATTGTAGACCCTGACATTTAAACCCTTGGTAAAGTTGCCTTTGTATGAAAATTGTTTTTAGCTATTTATGTGCAAGGTAATTTCTCTCTCTCCCCACTCTCTCCAGGATATAATTCCTTTTAGGATAGGTTTCTTTTGTCTTGCCTTATTTTTGTATTTTTTTCCCTGAGGCAATTGGGGTTAAGTGATTTGCCCAGGGTCATACAGCTAGGAAGTGTTAAGTGTCTCATACCAGATTTGAGCCCAGTTCCTTCTGACTTCAGGGCAGCTGTTCTGTCCACTGCGCCACCTAGCTGCCTAGTAGTTTCAATACTCACTACAGTGCCTGGTATCTAGTAGGTGCTTGATAAATGAACATTAGTTGACTGATTGAATTCTACATTCAGCTTTGGCTCCTATCCCAGCTCTGATACTTGAATAATTTTGGAGTAAAACTTAATTACTGCAATTCTCAGTTTCTAATATGTATAAGGTTATCTAAGTTGTATAATGGGCAGAGATGGACTAAACTTAGATATTCAAGAAATTCTGAGTTCAAAATTGATCTCAGACATTACTGTGTAACTTTGGGCACATAACTCTCAACCTCAGTTGTTTTTTTTTTTTTTAAGTAGTGTTTTATTTTTCCAAATATATGCAAAGATAGTTTTCTTTCTTTTTATTAATTTTATAATTATAACTTTTATTTTACAGTACATATGCATGGATAATGTTTTACAACATTATCCCTTGCACCCACTTCTGTTCTGAATTTTCCCCTCCTTCCCTCCATCCCCTCCCCTAGATGGCAGGCAGTCCCATACATGTTACATGCATTATAGCATATCCTAGAACTGAATTTCTTGTTGAACTGGAAAAATTTGATTCAGAAGGTAAAAATAGCGTGGGAAGAAAAACAAAAATGCAAACAGTTTACACTCATTTCCCAGTGTTCCTTCTCTGAGTGTAGCTGATTCTGTCCATCATTAATCAATTGGAATTGAATTAGATTATTGAAGTGTATAATGATCTCCTGGTTCTTCTCATTACACCCAGCATCAGTTCATGTGAGTCTCTCCAAGCCCCTTTGTACTCATCTTGTTGGTCATTTCTTACAAAACTATATTCCATAACATTCATATACTATCAGTTGTCCAACCATTCTTCAATTGATGGGCATCCATTCATTTTCCAGTTTCTAGCCACTACAAAAAGGGCTGCCACAAACATTTTGGCACATACAGGTCCCTTTCTTTTCTTTAGTATTTCTTTAGAATATAAACCCAGTAGTAGCACTGCTGGATCAAAGGGTATGCACAGTTTGATAACTTTTTGGGCATAATTCCAGATTGTTTTCCAGAATCCAACCATTCTGGAGAGCAATTTGGAATTATGCCCAAAAAGTTGAGCAGAAATGAACAGAACCAGGAGATCATTATACACTTCAACAAAGATACTGAATGAAGATATATTCTGATTGAAGTGGATATCTTCAACATAGAGAAGATCTAATGCAGTTCCAGTTGATCAATGATGGACAGAATCAGCTACACCCAGAGAAGGAACACTAGGAATTAAGTGTAAACTGTTTGCACTATTGTCTTTCTACCCAGGTTACTTTTACCTTCTGAATCCTTACCATGCAACAAGAAATTCTGTTTTACACACACATATTGTATCTAGGATATACTGTAACAGATTTAACATGTATGGGATTGCCTGTTATCTAGGGGAGGGGATAAAGGGAGGGAGGGCAAAATTCGGAAAAGAAGTGATTACAAGGGATAATGCTGTAAAAACATTACCCATGCATATGTACTGTCAAAATATTATAATAATAAAATTAAAAAAAAACAGTGAGGGAAGCAGTGATGGGAACAACCTATTAGGTTTTTTAATACACTTTTTGGAATTTTTTGTTTGTTTTTATTTTATATTCATCTTTCAAGTCTACCTTTAACATTCCTGATTGCTCCTGGGACTGACCTCTGGGACCAAGCAAAATCAATTAGTCAATAAATCAATTGATCCAGTAGGAAGCATGTATTAACTGCTTATTATGTGTCAAGTGGGCATCTAGGTGGTATAGAAGATAGCATGCTATACTTGGAGTCAGGAAGATTCTTCCTGAGCTCAAATCTGGCTAAAGATACTTACTAGCCATGTGACTCCAGGCAAATCACTTAACCTTGTTTGCTTTGGTTTCCTCATCTCTAAAATGAGCTTCAGAAGGCAATGGCAAACAACCTTAATATCTTTGCTAAGAAAACCTCAAATGGAGTTATGTAAAGTTGAAAGTGATTGAATAACTGAACACCACCACCACCAACAATTGGGTCAAGTACATATTCTCTTGCCATTTTCAAATCTCACTTTTTCCTATAACTCATCTCTTTTCCTAGTTAATATCCTTAGTTCCTTGACTTATTCTTCAAATGGCATGGGTTTGAGTCTATACACCATCACTTTTACATCCTTTGAAAGGGTTCCAGCTTACCAGTATTCTTCTTACAGTGGGCATGCATAATGTATAAAATGTTCTAGATGTACTATGAACATGGGTGAGTATAACCAAACTATTCTATGTCTACTCCTGGATGATGTATTTTTCTTATTTCAATATAAGATGCTATTTACCTTTTTTTTAATTAAAGATTTTTATGTTCAAAACATATGCATGGATAATTTTTCAACATTATCTCTTGCAAAACCTTGTGTTCTAATTTCCCCCCTTTCCCTACCACCTCCTCTAGATGGCAAATTATCCAATGTATGTTAAATATAGTAAAAGTATTCGTTAAACCCAATATATGCACACATAATTATATATTTATCTTTCTGCACAAAAAGGGAAAAATGAGAAAGAAAATAAAATGCAAGGCCATTTACTTTTTTGGCTTCCATCTTACATTTTTAACTTATATTGAACTTGTGGCACTCCAAAATCCTCAGATTTCAACTGCTTTGAACCAAATTTTCTCCAATTCATACTTAGAGAGTATATTCCTTGAGTCTTAGTATAAAATTTTACATTGGTTTCCATTAAATTCCTTCTCAATTTGATTTAGTCCATCAAAATATTTTTTTATTTTAACTCTAAGATCCAAACTAAAGCTGAATTCTTATAACCTTAATTCAAATCTTAACTCTTCCACTCACTACCTACATAAGTTTGTACCAATCACTTAATATCTTTGGGTCTCAGCTTCCTAAAGTGTAAAATGAAAGTTTAGAATCAATAATTTCAAAGATCCCTGCTAATTCTAGATATATGATTTTATACTTTCTTTGCTTTTCCTATCAACATAATTTTAAAACATTGTTTTTGTTGTTATTAGTTTTCCCCATTGGCCTTCATTTTGAGCTTTAACTGTTGCTGGACTGTGCCTAATTTTGCATTCATACTCTATTACCTAGTTCTCTTTTTCTAGAAACACGTATACCTACATAATTACATAATTGTAAATTATATATGTGTGTGTTCATGTGTATATATACACAAATATCCGTGCATGTGTGTGTTGTATGTATTTTGTTTGCTCAGTATCCTATGCCTTCATATTGGTCTCTTAAAAGTTCCTCATTTCTCTTTGTAACTCTAGATTTTATTCTTGAGGACTTACCATCTGTCCTTGATTAATTTCACTTAAAGAATTCCAGGCTATGAGATTTTATGTACCATATCTATACTATAGGATGAAACTTCTTTGAGAGTTACAAGACTGACAGAGTACTAGATTGAAAGAATCAAGAAATCCCATAAGTGTGGTAGCCTAGATTTTAGCAAGGCATTTAAGCAAACCTCTCACAGTATTTTTAGGCAGCATTGACAGATGTAACCTAGATGATGATATAATTCAGTGATTCAGACTGATGGAATGATTAGACATAAAGCATATTAGTTTGTTATTGGTGTCAGCTTTCAGGGAAGATTTTAGTGGGGTATTCTAGGAATCTGTCTTTGGCCCTATATTGTTTAATATTTCTATCAATGACTTGGGTTATGGAAAGATGGCATGATTATGAAATTTGATGATGCAAAACTGAGAATGACAACTAACATGTTGGGTAACAAATTTCATATTCCAAAATATATGAAAAGGTCAGAATTATTGACACTATTTAATAATATGAAAATAATTTATTAAACATAAATGCATATACTGAGATTTTAAAAGTCAATATAAAGAAAATATATCTTTATATTAAAGTTTATGTGAAAAATATGAGTATTAGTGAATTTTAAATTCAAATATTATGTCAACCAAAAAACTAGCACTGTCTTAGGTTACATTGAAATATGTAGTTCCTCAATTAATTAATCTTTCTCTACTCTGTCCTTGTTAGAGTGTACCTTTAATATTGTGTTTTATTCTAGCACTGTTTTAAAGAAGGACATTAAGAAATTGTAAAGTACCCAGGGGAAAGGAAACAGGATCACAAAATTGTTGGAGACCATGACATATAAGGATGTGAATGTTAAATGTGTTGGAGAAAATGTGTGGTAAAAGATGAGGAAGTGATATTTATATCAAGAAAAACAGTTCAATTATTGTCTCTGACACATCCTATTTTTGTGATTCTATACAAATTACAACCTCTATGACCACAAGTAACTTGTGAAGTCTAAGACGTTACACAGACATTGCCTCTACACATTAGTAATGGATATTTATTGATTGAAAGTTCCCTATGCAATGAAATCACATAAGTTTTGAAAACAAGTTGGGCACTATTAGTGATGGCAGGATGTCTGGTCAATTAATAAAATAACATTATTATAGAATTCAATGATTTTTAAAAATGATTTTATGAGAATGGAGATGGTATGTGTCTACTTGGGCAGCATCACATGGAAAATGAATTATGAAATATGAATAAAAAAGGAAATGCTAATGGTAAAGGTACAAATCATTTTCAAGATTTTATGTCAGTGATGACAAGAAAATTGAAAAACATAGACACTGAAGAACTGTGAAGTCTGTGTGACTTTATTGTGGGAAGACAGTGCAGTGTGTGTGTTTGATATGAATGACAATGGCTATGTGAGCAGAACTCTCCTTTCTGATGACCAACTTTTGGGAGAAGCTGACAGGTTAGTGAAATGATCAAAGAAATAGATATTGATGATGATGGTCATCAAGTAAACTATGAGGATTTTCAGAAATGATGACAGAAAAGTGAATAAGCCATAAAATTTTTGTTTCTTATACAAAATTGTTTATTTGAATTTTTGGGGGGTACATCCAACAACTGAAACATCTGAAAAATAATTTTCTTCATATTATCTAAAAGATATGAATATATAATAATTAGAACTTCATTTCTCCAAGTTTTTCTTCCCTTTATCTTATGGAGCATGAGAAATGCTTGTTTAATTAAATTAAAAATGTGAAGCACTTCAAATTGTAGAAATATCTAGAGCTGGAAGAAACCTATTCCTGGAAGACCATCAAGTTCAATACCCTCATTTTATAAATTATGAAGTTCAGGGAGAATAAATGATTGCCCAAGGTCACTATGTCAAGAAACTGTCAGATGGGTGATAGGAGCCCAGTCTCTGGCTCTTAAAGAAGTTGTTTTTTCATTGACATACTACATCACATAAACTATGAAGCCTAGCCAGCATTATTTATTTTTAAACTTATAACATTCTTTGCCTTCTTTTGTCTAAATTACAAAGATGTTTCACTGTGTCTAAAGCCCAGGGAATTCTCTGTGCATCATTGTGTGCTTTTCTTTAACATAAATCTATCTCTTTTGGAAGAGTTGGGGAAATAAAAATATTCATAAAAGCATATAAGTAGAATAATAATGAAAAATGATACATGGCATATAAGAATCAGGAAGCATTGAAGGGAAGATCATTAAGTAAAACAATTATTTGTGGACAGGTCACCCTTCCATTAATATAACATTTGTCCTTATTCCTTTTGGAATGGTGATAGAAATAGAAAAACATCACTAATATAAAAACCTGGAGAACTTTAGTTTTACATTATGTAGTACTTTCTTGTTGGGAAAATGCAAGAGATGATCCAATTAATGTACATTTGTGCCAGAATCAATGCATTGGTTCCCCAAAATAGTTTTAACCAAAGTTCATATATTTATGAATTATCTTTAGCTTTAGTTAATGTAAGCTCATGTAAGGTCAGAACTACATAACCACAACCAAATTGGACTATTTTAGAGATCTAATGGTCAAACTTCTTAGTCTCACTGTCTCACTTTTTGCTTCTCATTCTGTTTCTATTACTCTCTCTCTTTCTCTGTCTCTTCATATCTGTCTTTTTCTCTGATTGCATGGCAGTCAATAAACATTTATTAGGTAGTTATGCTCCAGTGCTATAAGCACTGATGATTTGAAGAAAAGAAAAAAAACAAAGATAGTACTTGTTCTCAAGACGATTATACTTGGAAAGACACCAGAATTGAGGGAGATTAAGAAAGAACATGGAATTTTAAGTATGTCTTGAAATAAGTCAGGCAAGCCAGGAGATGACAATGAGAAAAGAGGAAATACTAGACGCGCGCGAGAGAGACAGAAAAATGCTTAGAGCTGAGAGATGGAATATCTTATTTGTTGAAGAATAAGGAGGCCAGTATCATTGTACTGAAGAGTATGTGGCAAGGTATCAGGTATAAGAAGACTGAAGAGTTTTGAATGTATGTGAAAGGCAAATGTTGAAGGATTTTGAACACTTGAGAAATTTGTGTTTAATCCTGGAGATAGGGGTAGGAATAACAATAGCAAAGAAGCCAATAGAATTTGAGTATGGGGTAACATGTCTGGATTAGCGTGCTAGGAAAATTTACTTGGTTTTTAAATGGATGATAGACTGGATTGGAAACAAACTTGTGGCAGATAGGATATTTCAATAGTCCAGATATGAGGTAATGAGGTGATGAGAGCCATAGTAAGGTATCAGAGGAAAGAAGGGGGATTTAAAAAGGTTTTGATGGTGAATTGACAGATCTGTGCAAAAGATTGCAAATGAAAATGAGAGGTAGTAAGGAGCTAAGAAAGAAACCTAGAAAATTATTCTGGACCATTGAAAGGATGGGAGTACAGAAAGAAATAGGTAATTGAAGGAAGAAGGATTTAAAATAAAAGGTAATGGAACATCTTGGATTTAAGATGTTTACTGAACACCTCGTTAGAGAAGCTCAGTTCAAATTCTGCCTCCAATACTTATTATCTATATGATCATGGACAAGTCAATCTCTTTGTTTTCTAGGTCTTTATAAAATAAAGTATGTCCAATTCTATAAACTAGAATTTCACTTCCAGTTTTATTACCACTTTGTTGAAACACTTTCTATTGTTAGTCAACTTGATTAATTTAGTGCTACACATTAAAGAAATGAGAAAGAAAGGAAATGATAGCCATTTTGGAGATTTCATTAGTGGACTTAGAAACAATGCTAGAGAGCTTGTAGAATCCTGGAGATAAGTTTGGGAGGGATGAAGCTAATAAGTCATTGATAATCAGTTCTGGAAAAGAGGAACATATAGTACTCATAGACAGAGGTATGCCAAAGTCAGCTCTGATTTCCAAAAGAGTATTTGACCATTTTATTGTGAATATTTTTACCTTGAAATAGAGAAATGCTACAAATCAAAACTTGATTTGTTGATAGGCTGATTGTAAGAAAGTGATGAATAGAATGTTATTAATTCTTGTTAAACTTAAGTGTGCATGTATATATATATATATATATATATATATATACACACACACACTTTTTTGAGAGCTGATTATTAAATATTGCCAGAATACAATTGCTTGCTGGTATATTACATTATCATTTAAAATAAAAAGAAATCATGGCATTCACACTTTCAAATATACATGACTTTATTCAATAATAGTCTATAGATATTTATTAAGTGACTACTAGGGTGCTTGGGAACTTGCACTGGTTATGTGCAAATAAGGATATGAGAAGAACTCCCTCAAGGAGCTTAACCATGGAATGGGGAAAGACAAAACACAGAAGGAAGCCCAATTGGATACGCTTTGAAGAAGACATAATATTGATGAAATAAAATAACAAGTAAAGCAGCTGTTGGAAAATGAAAAGATACCTGAAAAACTCTGAATCCTCTAAAAAGGGAGGCACTATGCTTATACTAATGGGAACAGCATGATATAGTAGAAAGAATGTTAGACTTGGAGACCAAAAATCCCAGTTTGAACACTTACTAGTTGTCCAGCCAGAGGCAATTCACTTATCTCTTCTTAACTGGGATATTGACATTTTCCCTATTTCACCTGGTAGCTGGAAGGAAAGCATTCTGTAACCCTCATAACACAATAAATATGGGAACTATTATTAGATTTATTGAATTTAATTTGAATAATATTGAATAATGAGTGACTTTGAATTGCAGATGTATGATATTTAAAAATCCAGAAATGTCTTGTAATTTTTTTTTTTCTTCATGAGTTAGAAGAATATCTAATAATTATGAAGTGATAATAAAAGCACCAGGAATGTTAAAGTGAATTAGAAATATGAAATAGATTTGGGAGAACATAATAATTCAATTGACCTAAAGAAATCAAGTCAAACATCCATCACAGATAACAGAGATTTGCCATTTTATTATGTGAATAGTACACAGGCTCACATCAAACAGAGGTAAGCAAGGCAGAGTCATAGGTGATTAGAGCAATTTGCTCTTGGGGGATACAACTTTTTTATAGCTCTGGGGAGATTGAAGAATTGGGGAGCAGGACTTAGAGAGTAAGGGAAGGAACTAGGAAAGAATTGGATAATCAGATGGATGAAGAGGAAAACAAAGATAGGATCTAGGGAGTGATTAGGATGCATAGGGAGAGATTGTATTAAGACAAACTAGGAAAATTTGAATTCCCATTAAGGTTGACAGAAATTCCTGAGAATAAGGTCAGTTAGGATTCACATCAATTACATTCAATGAAATGTGCCTATTATTACATTTAAGGGCACTCAAGGCTTTTCTTTGAGTCTAGCAAGTTGATGACACAACCTCTGACTATAGAGCTTCGCATAATTAGCATGAAGTTAGCGAACTAGAAATGTTCCCAGCAACATATGGGATCTTTATGACCAGAATGCATTTATTCATATTGTTAACTCATGCCAGTCATATCTGATTCTTCATGATCTCATTTGGAGTTTTTTACAAGCTTACTGGAATGGTTTGCCATTTCCTTCTCCAGTTCATTTTACATATGTTTGCCCTGAGATAAGCAGGTCAAGTGACTTGACTAAGGTGACACAGCTAATGTAAGGCCAGATTTGAATTCATGAAAGTAAGGCTCTTTGATTCCAAACCCAGATTTATTTATTTTTTGTTGTTTTTTAAAGCTTTTTATTTTCAAAACATATGCACAGATAATTTTTCAACATTGATCCTTGCATAGCTTTGTGTTTCAGATTTTCCCTTCCTTACCACCACCATCTCCCCTAGATGGCAAGTAATCTAATATATGTTATCATGTTAAAACATATGTTAAATCTAATACATGTAAACATATTTATACAGATTTCTTGCTGCACAAGAAAAATCAGATCAAAAAGAAAAGTAAATGAGTAAGAAAAAAAATTCAAGCGAACAAAAGCAAAAAGAGTCAGAATGTTATGTAGGGATCCATATTCAGTTCCCACAGTACACTATCTGGGTATAGATGACTCTCTATGTCACAAAATCATTGGAACTGGCATCAATCATCTCATTGTTGGAAAGAGTCATGTTTATTAGAACTGATCATTGTATAATCTTCTCATTGCCATGTATGATGATCTCCTGGTTCTGCTCATTTCACTCAGCATCAGTTCATGTAACTCTTCCAGGCCTCCCTGTATTCATCCTGCTGGTCATTTCTTACAGAACAATAATATCCCATAATATTCATATATCATAATTTATTCAGCCATTCTCCAACTGATGGGCATTTATTCAGTTTCCAATTTCTTGCCACTACAAAAAGATCTCTTTGGGATATAAACCCAGTAAAAACCTGCTAGATCAAAGGGTATGCACATAAAACCAGTTTTCTATTCACTCTATCACTATCTTAGCAGAATACCTATCAGATAGTAGATGTTTAATAAATACTTATTGACTGATTATCTTAGGGTATTTTAGGGTAATGTAGACATCTGGGAGGTGCACCAAAAATATGCTATAAAAGAAAGAACTATGGCATTTTAATTGATTTTTTTCTTGGTTCCAGTTATCCCATGAATAAAACAAAGGAATTCATATAAATGGTCTCTAAAATCTCTTCCTAATGACATACTATATGAGTCATGAGCTATTTACAATCTGAACTTGATATCTCCCTCAACTTCCAAATATTCTTAGGAATTTATTCTTCTATTCTTCTATTCTATTCAAAGATGACCACTTTGATGGAAGCACCTCCTATTCTCAATGAAGAATGCCAGCTGGGCAGGTATTAAGAGAAAATCCTTAGTCTAAGAAGACTGTATAAATAGAAATTAATTATGAAATTCAATTTCTTGCTTTAGGAACTGCTTATTCATACATACATGGATTAAAAAAAAATCTACTTTATTCAGCCATTATCTGTGTAGAAATCCCTTTCCTGAAAGCCTTAGAAAGTAGTCTTCCAGTTTCCACTTTGTACTTGTGATGATGAGGAGCTTGCTCTCTCATGAAACATAAAATTCCATTTCTAGTAAGTATACTAAAAGTTAAATTTCACATTGTAATGTACTAGAGTCAGAAAAACCTGGGTTTAAATCGAACTTTAACTTTTCTCACCCTCAGTACCTTTAAGCTGTAAAACATTAATAATAGCAGTCACAACTAAGCATTATTGTGCTAATAAAAAGATATTTGCAAAGCATTTTGCAATCCTAAAGTGCTATATAATGCCAACCATTATTATCTATAGTAATATCTTATTTGGGAATTATAGGAGAAAAACTATATCATCTTTAATTGCTCTCTTACAAGAAAATTGAAATAATTACTGACTTTGAACCCTTGAAGTACTAATATTATTTAATTCACCTGAATTGAGTAAAGACAAGGGTAAATTTTATCAATTTATATATTTCTGTGTTAAGCATTCCTTCCTATGGGAGCTACTTCCATGAAAGCAAATGACAATCCATCTATTTCTTAGTAGAATTTTTCAGAAGGGCAGCTAGACAGTATAGTGGGTAGAGCACTGTTTTTGAAGTGAAGAGTCCCTTAGTTCAAATTCGGCCAATAAGCCATTGTTTATGGTCAATCAGCTAATATGACAGAGATAGAATGTTAACTTAGTTCTTTTTATTATAATATCCATTTCCCTCCCATTATTATCCCTATGCAAATGATAGCCAAAATTCATAATTATCCATCATTTCTTCTCTGATATCCATTCTTGTGTTTTCAACATGAACTAAACTCAACTGTGTTTTTTTTTTACCTCCCCCAAAATTTTCCTTCTCTCATAACTTTGTCACAGTCAAATATATTATCATTATTCAAATTGCCCAATTGACTCTTAAAACTTTTACTAATAATTATCTTATTTTTTTCAAATTTGGATAGTTCTTTTAATTTATAACTCCAGTCATCTAGAAGTCAAGTTTTTCTTCAACCTCACAAGTCACTGAAAATATTCCTCTGCTCTAGTGTGCATAAAAAAGTCTTTTTATTTTATTATTTTTTTTGCAGTAGCGAGCTATAAATATTTCTATGGACCCCATAAGTTTAGAATTTAGTTAAATGCATCTTTTGTCAGTTTCAAATGATTTCCAATATTTTAAAATATTTCTTCATTTGGAACATGATGTTCAGGACAATGTTGTCATTCCCAACTGGAGGTTACCTGTTATGACAGTGAGAAAATTCCAGTTGAACAGTATCCTGGGGAAGCTGGAGGGTAACAGTATTTATGATTAATTAGAATTTTCTTTGTGTAGCTCATACCTCATTAGTTATCTAACCCCTAATGTTTGATTTATAAACCCTTGATTTTACCTCTTGCTTGTACCTAGGGTCTTAAGTGAATCCCTGATTTGGACTAGAGTTCTGCATCTTTATTTATTTATTTATATTTATATTTATTTATTTAGTTATTTCTTTATTTCTTTATCTATCTGTTTGTTTGTTTGTTTATTCATTTATTTATTCATTCATTAATTCACTCATTTATTTATTTATCTATCAATCTCTTTATTTATTTACTCATTTATTTATTTATTTGTTTATTCATTCATTCATTCATTCATTTATTTATCTATCAATCTCTTTATTTATTTACTCATTTATTTATTTATTTGTTTATTCATTCATTCATTTATTCATGCATTTATTTATTATTTATTTATTTAAGAAACTGCTATTGCTTCTGGCAACTTTGAATACCGATCTTGGCAATCTGGTTTGGATTTTGTCATTATTTGGTCCTAATATTTCTAAACTTACCCATCTAACCCTAAAGCTCTATCATATTACCAACCAATCAGTCCCCACTTGCTCCATGGTCAACATACACAAGTTCTTTTTATGTTCCTCCAGTATTGTACACCTTTGGTCAGTATGATGGAGTTTAGGTGAAAACTTTAACAAAATTGTGATCTTGAGTAAGGTAGAAGGTAGGGTAGTACATTTTGAAAGGATGAGTCAACAGACTAATAAACATTTATTAAATATCTATTACATGCCAGGTAGTATCCTAAGTTTTGGGCACATAAATACAAATAAAAACAGAGGCAATCCTTGCTCTTCGTAAATTTGTAAACTAATGAGGGAAGATAACACAAAATAGGAAAATGAAAAAAGAAGAGAAAAAGAGGGAAAAATGTACCTTCCGGGAGAATATTGTAGAATTCTTCTTCCAGAAGAAGAGTAGTTGGTGGTACATGGGGAAGAAAAGTGCTGAGTCCTTATTGAAGTAGAGGCCCTGGAGTTCATGGTCCTGCTTTTCATTATAATTCTAATCAGAGTGTAAGAATACTGATAAGATATTTCAAGTAGAAATAATTTTTCAACATAATGAGATTTGAGATTTCCCTATGGTGAGTTTCCTGTGGAAGGATGGAAAGTTCCAATTTAGAGAGCTGCATCTTTTTAGAGAGCAGTTCTTTCATTCGACCTAAAAAGAGCTGGCTTAGAGGCAAGAACTATATCACTTCAGATAAATAATGTATCTAAATTTTATTAATTGAGTTCAGGGTACTGGAGGAATTCACTATTTATAAAACTTTTTGGTTAATCCTTTTGTAAAGAAAAAGTATATTGTTTAGTTGTTTTTCAGTCATGTCTGACTCTGGGTCATTTCCATTTCTTGGAAAAGATGATGGAGTAGTTTGCCATTTCCTTCTCTAGCTCATTTTATAGATAAGAAATTGAGGCAAACAGGATTAAATGACTTACCCACAGTCATACAATTAGTATGAATTTGAGATCACAATCTTCCTGATTTCAGGTTGGGTTTTCTATGCATTGTACCACTTAGTTGCTCCTACCACAAAAAGTATTAACATAATGTAAATAATCACTCAAATCAAGACCACTGATTTCTCTGATGGGGTGAATGTCTCTAGGAAGGCATATGTCTTCTTAGGCAAAGAAACAGTCCCTCTCTAATTTACTGTGCTAAGAAAGTGCTTGAGGCTTAGAAGACCTAGGTGACTTGTTCTTGATTGTCGACATCTAATGTATCTGAATCAGACATTGAATCAGTCTTTTCAGACTCAAGTTAATCTATTTTATTATCTTTGTTCAGTTAACTCATCATATAACCAGCCTTATTTTTTTATTCAGTTTTAATGTAAATATATTTATTTTAAAGAGGCTTAACCTGAGCACATTCAGATTTCCTAACATGGAGACATGCTGTGTTAGGTTCTTACTAAGTGCTAATGAGATAATGAGATATTAGGTTCTTACTAAGTGCTAAGTCTGTACTTAACAATTCTCTAGTTCCGGCCTTTAGGGGAGTTTTACCCCGGTGAACTTCTGGGGAGGAGCTTGCATGTTTAAGAGGAGCAAGTTCATTGGTCAAAGTATTTTTTCTCAGAAGCAACATTGAGCAAGGGAGAGAAGTCTCTACTCTACATCAGGGTTGGTGGCAGTTGAGACAGCAGATCTCCTCCCAGAGAGCTATTGGCAGTTTCTGGAGACAACAGCACATTACATATTGGCACCCAATGTGGGGCAAGGACTTTAGCTTATCCTGACAAGGACTTCTTCTGAGCCCTTCAGAGGAGCTAGCCCGGACCTTCACATTATGGCACCTGAACAGGGACCAACAAGATCCTGATTCCAGTGGGAAAGCCTCTGATCCAGATCTCAGTGGAAAAGCCTCTCTGACCCAGAAGTGTGAATAACAAGGAAACTTTGTTTGATTATAATTTTGAAGGAGATTACTGAATTTTTTAAAACTGTGCAGGTCATATGTCTTTATTTTTCTCTAGAAAAAGAATTGGATCCAGATGAGTGGAAATTAGTAGGAAAGTAATTAGGTGAACACTGCAATTCCAAACCAAACTCAATTTCCAAGATATACTTCATACCTGCAATTTAATCCAAATGGTTTTAAAAATTGTTATTCTAAAGGAAGAGAAGAAGGAGCAAAATGGGGAGGTGTCAACTAAACTAGGTGAAAAGGATGAATCAGATAACAATGAAGTTAAGTGCAATTCTGAGCAACCATCTCCTCCCTCAATTAACCCTTCAGGGGTGGAGCAAGAAGGAGGAGGGGAAGAGGCAGAAATACAAACAGAATCGCCTGTTAAGCAGCCTATGACAAGATTGGAAAAAGCATTGGTTAAAGCTAAGAGAGAAGGACAGAATATAAGTGATTTTATACATGCATATCCTGTGATTGAAGATATTGACTCTGTAGGTCAAAAAAGGAGAAGATATGCACCTTTAGATTTGAATAAAATTAAAGATTTGAAAAAAGATTATACCCTTTATGGGGCTACATCAGCTTATGTTAAAATGTTACTAGATGGTTTGTCTTATGAAGTCCTAACCCTGAATGATTGGAAATCCATAGCAAGGACATGTCTAGAACCTGGACAGAACTTATTATGGCTTGCTGAGTGTCATGATTATGTAAAATCCAAGTCAGATGCAATATGGAAATAGGAGTTAACACACAATTCACTTTTAAGCAATTAGCTGGTGAAGGTCACTATGAAGAAAATTCAGAACAGGTTAAATATCCTATGACAGTGTATGAGCAAATTGCTAAGGCTGCAATAAAAGGTTGGGGTTCTCTCCCTGGACAGAAAGATCGGGAAGAGGCTTTCACTAAAATAGAGCAAGGTTCCAATGAACTTTTTGCGGATTTTGTGGGACGTATACAAACTGCTGTCAAAAGAACTATTGGAGAAAATGCAGCTACAGAAATAATGACCAGACATCTGGCTAAGGAAAATGCCAATGAGATTTGCAAAAGAATTATATGGGTAATAGACAAAGATGCTCTTTTAGAGGAGATCATAAGACGATGTGCCACAGTGGGAACAAATGCTTTTTACACCTGGAATATTATGAACATGGAAAGACAGGGTCCCTCCTGGCAAGGGACCTCTAGAGAAACTCAGTGATGTTTTCAATGTAGAAAAATTGGACATCTAAGAGCTCAGTGTACATATGGAGATAGAGTGAGAAGATAGGGTGGAAGAACAAGCCTCAATACCCCATGTTCAAAATGCAACAGAGGACTCCATTGGGCATCAGAGTGTAGACTAATTCAGGGAAATGGGATAAGGGGCCCAGGTCCAGGGCCCCAGGCAAAAAAGACTTGGGGCATGATGGGAGCTGATATTACACCCAAAGATGCTGCTACTCTTAAATTCCAAAACCATCTGGAAGGAAGTAACCTCCTTTGATTGGAAGAATAACAGAATGGGCTGAATCTTTAGAACTGGACTAATTGGACAATCTCTCTTTCTTCATGCTCTTTCCATGTGGTCTTTCCTGCTGCTTCCTGAGGATGAAGATCAGATTTTGCCTACAGCTTTGGCAAAAGAACCAGATTTTTATTTGTTTGTTTGTTATTGCTTCATTTTCTTCTGTTTGTATTTCTTTCTTTTAGATATTTGTACTGGACAGGATTTTTGAGTCATAGTGGATATGGACATAAGATTGCAGAGGGGATGCTGATTGTAAGATTGGGGTCTTCTAGACATTCAGTGTGATAGAGAAACCTTGAGAAATTAGAGTCCTTGAAATTTGAGCTCAATGGGAATTGTTGACTTGGAAGTAGGACTGACCTCTTGAAGAATTAAGGTAATTTGTTTCTATACTAAATTTGCAAAAGCTAATCCAACTATTAAGGGCCACAAGACCTATATTCAAGGAAATACTATTAATGATCTCTGGAACCTTTGGGAAAAGTCTAGAAACAATGGTAAAGGCAGCAGAATCATGAAGGAGGGTAAAATGTACCTAGTCTTCAGTCAATAGGACCATGGTAATCAGTGTAACATTATATTATTGTTAAATACATATTTCCATATTTCAAACTTTTCCTCTATTATATAGAATGAAATAAATGATTATAGTACTGATTTAATAGGGTTGGTATGAGGATAAGTTGAAAGATATTTTAGTTATAATAATAATAAAGCTTATTGTTATTATTAATCTCTGAGTTTAAAGTTGTTTTTCAGGGAACAGTGTTTTATACCATAATGTTTCAAAATTTTTCTAAAATAAATTCTAAATTAAAAATTAAAAGCAAAAACATTTCAGCCTATCTGAAAGATGTAATGCAACACTGGTGACGCCCCAGGAATATTTTTTAATTTTACTCATATTTTTCTGAAAAAAACACATAACCTTCTGCTATTGCTTCTTATGAGAATAGGCAAAAAGTAAAGGTACTGATGGTAGATTATTTGCATGTTTTTCAACTTCAAAAATCCATAATTTTTCAGTGTGGATATCTCTTTTTTAAAAGAAAAATTGTTTTTTATGTTAACATTCTCTTCTTTTAAAATTGTGAGTTCCAAATTCTCTCACTTTCTCTAATCATGCTAAAAGCACCAATAAAGCAAGCAATGTGGTGTTAATTATACATGTGAAAGTATGAAAACTATTTCCATATTTTAAAAAAGCAAGAAAAAGAAAGTGAGGAAATTATACTTCAATTTGCACTTAGGTTCAGTCAGTTCTTTGGAGCCATATAAAACTTTTAACATCATGTCTCCTGTGTTTCATTAAATATCTTTCCACTAGTTCATGACCAGAGGAGAACTAGAGATCATTATTGATCACAAAATAGAAGATTTTGATTACATCAAATTAAAAAGCTTTTATACAAACAAAACCAATGAAAAAAAATTAGAAGGGAAGTAACAAATTGGGAAAATATTTTTACAGTTAAAGGTTCTGATAAAGGCCTCATTTCCAAAATATATAGATAACTCACCATAATTTATAAGAAATCAAACCATTCTCCAATTAATAAATGGTCAAAGGATATGAACAGACAATTCTCAGATGATGAAGTTGAAACTATATCCACTCATATGAAAGAGTGTTCCAAATCACTACGGATCAGAGAAATGCAAATTAAGACAACTCTGAGATACCTGTCAGATTGGCTAAGATGACAGGAACAAATAATGATGAATGTTGGAGGGGATGTGGGAAAACTAGGACATTAATGCAGTGTAGGTGGAGTTGTGAAAAAATCTAGCCATTCTGGAGAGCAATTTGGAACTATGCCCAAAAAGTTATCAAACTGTGCATACCCTTTGATCCAGCAGTGCTACTACGAGGCTTATATCCCAAAGAATTACTAAAGAAGGGAAAGGGACCTGTATGTGCCCAAATGTTTGTGGCAACCCTTTTTGTAGTGGCTAGAACCTAGAAAATGAATGGATGCCCAACCATTGGAGAATGGTTGGGTAAATTATGGTATATGAATATGGAATATTATTGTTCTGTAAGAAATGACCAACAGGATGAATACAGAGAGGTTTGGAGAGACTTAAATCAACTGATGCTGAATGAAACGAGCAGAACCAGGAGATCATTATACACTTCAACAATGATACTGTATGAGGATGTATTCTGATGGAAGTGGATATCTTCAACATAGAGAAGATTCAACTCATTTCCAGTTGATCAATGATGGACAGAAACAACTATACACAGAGAAGGAACACTGGGAATTGAATGTAAACTATTAGCACTACTGTCTTTCTACCCGGGTAACTTATTTTGAATAGAATTTCTCTTTGTATCTTTTGCTGTTGCATTTTGTTGATGATATATAAAAATGCTGAGGATTTATGTGGATTTATTTTGTATCCTGCAACTTTACTAAAATTCTGAATTATTTCTAATACCTTTTTAGCAGTCTCTTTGGGGTTCTCTAAGTATACCATCATGTCATCTGCAAATACTCTAATTCCTTGAATCTCTTTCTCAACTCTTATTGCCAAGGCTAGCGTTTCTAGTACTGTAATGAATAGTAGTGGTGATAGTGGGCAACCTTGTTCACTTCTGATCTTATTGGGAAAGGTTCCATTTTATCTCCATTGCATATTATGCTTACTGATGGTCGTAAATATATGCTCCTGGTTATTATAAGGAATAGTCCATTTATTTCTATGCTCTCAAGCATTTTTAGGAATGGATGTTGGATTTTATCAAATGCTTTTTCTGCATCTATTGAGATGCTCATATGGTTTTTATTAATTTGATTATTAATATGGTCAATTATACTAACAGTTTTCCTAATATTAAACCAGCCCTGCATTCCTGGTATAAATCCTACTTGATCATAGTGTATTATCCTGGGGATGATTTTCTGAAGTCTTTTTGCTAATATCTTATTTAAGATTTTGGCATCAATATTCATTAAGGAAATTGGTCTATAGTTTTCTTTCTCAATTTTTGATCTACCAGGTTTAGGTATCAGTACCATGTCTGTGTCATAAAAGGAGTTTGTTAGGACTCCTTCATCCCCTATTTTTTCAAATAGTTCATATAATTTTGGAGCTAATTGTTCTTTAAATGTTTGGTACAATTCACATGTAAATCCATCTGGTCCTGGGGATTTTTTCTTAGGGAATTGATTAATAGCTTGTTCTATTTCTTTTTCTGAAATGGGACTATTTAAGTAATTTATCTCCTCCTCTGTTAATCTAGGAAGCCTATATTTTTGGAGGAAGTTATCAATTTCACTTAAGTTATCAAATTTATTGGCATAAAGTTGGGCAAAGTAATTCCTTATTATTTCTCTAATTTCCTCTTCATTGGTGGAAAGATCCCCCTTTTCATATGTAAGACTAACAATTTGATTTTCCTCTTTCCTTTTTCTGATCAGATTTACCAAAGATTTATCTATTTTATTGGCTTTTTCATAAAACCAACTCTTGGTTTTATTTATTAATTCAATAGTTTTTTTTTTACTTTCAATATTATTGATTTCTCCTTTTAATTTTTATATTTCAAGTTTGCTTTTTGGTTGGGGGTTTTTAATTTGGTCTTTTTCTAGCTTTTTAAGTTGCAGGCCTAATTCATTAATCTTCTCTTTCTCTATTTTGTTCAAATAATCCTCTAAAGATATAAAATTTCCCCTTGTTACTGCTTTAGCTGCATCCCACAGATTTTGGTATGATGTCTCCTCATTGTCATTATCTTGGGTGAAATTATTAATTGTTTTTATAATTTGCTGTTTCACCCAGTCATTCTTTAAAATGAGATTATTCAGTTTCCAATTTCTTTTTGGTTTGTTTACCCCTAACTTCTATGGAATGTAGTTTTTATTGCATATCACCATTAAGTTTTCTCCAAAGGTCTATCATAACTAGTTTTTCTAATGTTTTATTTACTTTTTTAATTTCTTTCTTACTTGTTTGTGGTTTGATTTGTCTTAATATGAGAGTGCAAGGTTGAGATCTCCCACTATTATAGTTTTACTGTCTATTTCTTCTTGCAACTCTCTTAACTTTTCCTTTAGGAAGTTAGATGCTATACCACTTGGTGCATTTATGTTTAGTATTGATATGGCTTCATTGTTTATGCTACCTTTTAGAAGTATATAGTTTCCTTCCTTATCTCTTTTAATTAGATCAATTTCTGCTTTTGCTTGATCTGAGATAAGGATGCCTACTCCTGCTTTTTTGGCTTTACCTGAAGCATAATAGAGTCTGCTCCAACCTTTTACCTTTACTCTGTATGTATCTCCATGCTTTAAGTGTGTTTCCTGTAAACAACATATTGTAGGGTTCTGACTTTTGATCCAGTTTGCTATCCGTCTCTGTTTGATGGGAGAGTTCATCCCACTCACATTTACAGTTAAAATTACTAATTCTATATTTCCTGCCATCATATTACCCCCAGATTATGATTTTTCCCTTGACCCCCCTCAACCCCCTCCCCAATATTTAATTTATAGACCCCACTTGTGACGCGCAGCCCTTCCTTTTTAGTATCCCTCACCCTTCCTTCCATATCCCTTCCCTTTTCTTGTACCCTTCCCTTATTCCCCTTTTCCTTTTTCCTTTTCCTCTCCCCCCTTTTAATGAGGTGAGTAAGAATTCTCTGAAAAGCAAAAGATGTCAATTATTTACTCTTTGAGCCTACTCTGATGAGAGTAAGATTCACACAATGATTCTCCCCCTCACTAAGTTCCCTCAGATATGGTGTATTTTCTATGTCTCTTCCTGGGATGTAGTTTCCCTCTTTTTATCACTCCTTCCCCTTTTTCTGATACTACCCCCTTCCCTTTACTACTCCCCCCTTTTTTTTATATCAGTAAAATCAAATTATTCATGCGGACTTTCTATATATCCACAACAGAGATAGTTCTCAAGAGTTCTTTTTACCTTTTTCTGTTTTTCCTCAGTATTGTGGATGTAGATCAAATTTAAGTCTGATTTTTTTTCTCAGAAACAAATGGAATGCCTCTGTTTCATTAAATGACCATCTTCTTCCATGGAGGAAAATACTAAAATTAGCTGGATAGTTTATTCTTGGTTGCAATCCTTGATATTTTGCCTTTCGGAATATCAGGTTCCAGACCCTTTGATCTTTTAATGTGGAGGCAGCCAGATCTTGAGTGATCCTTATTGTGGCCCCTTGATATTTGAATTGCTTTTTTCTAGCTGCTTGCAATATTTTTTCCTTTGTTTGGTAGTTCTGCAGCTTAGCCACAATATTCAGTGGAGTTCTTTTTTTTTAGGGTCTTTTTCAGAAGGTGTTCAATGAATTCTTTCGATGCCTATTTTCCCTTCTGTTTCTATTATCTCTGGACAGTTCTCTTTGATGATTTCCTGTAAAATAAAATCTAGGCTCTTTTTTTGGTCATAGTTTTTGGGAAGTCAAATGATCCTCAGATTATCTCTCCTAGATCTATTTTCCAGGTCTATAGATTTTCCCAGTAAGTATTTGACGTTATTCTCCAGCTTTTCATTTTTTCTTTATTTTGTTTGACTGATTCTTGGGTTCTCAATGAATAATTCATTTCTATTTGTTCCATTCTGATTTTTAATGAATTATTTTCTTTCCTCACATTTTTTAGTTCTTTTTGTATATGCCCAATTGAGTTTTTAAATGAATTCTTTTGCTCTATTGAATTTTTTTCCATTTCCCTAATTTTTTGGAGAGTTATTTTCTTTTTCCAATTCAGAAATCCTACTTTCTTGTGATTTTTAATCTTTTCTAATTCACAAGTTTTGTTTCCCTGCATCTCCTGTGAATTCTTTATTTTTTCCAACTCAAATTTCAGAACATTGTTATTCTCTATCATAGCTTCTCTTTCCTTTCCCCATTTTTCTTCAAACTCTCTTAAGTTTCTAATAGTCTCTTCTAGGAGAGAGTTATGTGATGGGGGGCATGTATCATTCCCCTTTAGAATGTTATCTGCTGATTCTCTACTGTTAACTTCTTCGGGGTTGGATAACCACTCTCTCTTTGTAGAAGGAATCAATAGTTCTCTTCAGCTTTTTACTCATGGTTAAAAATCTTTTGGGGTCTGTCCTTGGGGTAAGAAGGTTATTTATTTATTTCTTTCCCAGCTTCCTCCCAGACCAGATGGATGCAGCGGCTCCTGTGTCTGAGCTAATAGATAGCTCTGGGAGAGAGTTCCCCTCCCCCTCCCTGGAAGTGCCTCAGAGGTGATTAGTACGACTGTGCTGTGAGGGTTGCCCAGTGAAGGACCCCATTGTGTGTCCTAGCGACTTCCCTGAGGTTTAAGACTGAACAGTAAAGGTGACACAAAGCCCAGCCAATGTGTCCTGTGTGGCGTGGATATCAGTAGCTGACAAGAAAAGCCCCTGCACTCAAACTGGAAGTGTCTGCCTGGAAACCGTGGTCCCTATTTCAAAGGTTCCGCTTCTCTGGAATTTCTCCGGCTGAGTTCTACAGCCCTCTTGCCAAGCCCAGCACTATGTGGATTAGATATTGCCTCAGGCTGTGTCCCAGCTGTTCAGGCTCTTAACTACCCCAAGGTGAAGCCCGGACAGCAGAAAATGGCTGCACAGCTGTGCCGAGATCTGTTAGGTCACTTCCAGATTGGGGTGGTTCTAGTATCTGGCTTTATATTTTAAAGTGGCTTGATTTCTCTTCTGAGCTGCTGTTGTATAAGCAGAGAAGTGGTAACAGCCTGTGCCAGATTCCTCTATCTCAGTGGCTTCTCTGATCTCAGAGTTCTCCCCAGCCCAATTGGCACAGTGTGCTAGCACCTAACCCTGTCTTTGCTGGCCTTTTTTCTTCCTCCCATCTGAACCGGCCTTTTCTGTTGAAATTCCAGATTCTCTTCAGCTGGTACGTTGTGCTTCCAATCCTTGTGGTTTCTATCAGTCCAGTGTTATTTTTGAGGCTGATTTAACTAATTGGTAATGAGGGAAGAAGGGAGCATACAGATTCGCGTGTATCTTCTCTGCCATCTTGGCTCCGCCCCCCACAATCCAATTCTTAACCTGCAACAAGAAAATTGGATTTACACACATATATTGCATCTAGGTTATTCTGTAACACATTTAATATGTGTTTGGGATTGCCTCTCATCTAGGGGAGGGAGTAGAGGGAGAGAGGGTAAAATTTGGAAAAATGAATACAAGGCATAATGTTATAAAAAAAATTAGTCATGCATATGTACTGTCAAAAATTTTTATAATTATAAAATTAATAAAAAATTTAAAAAAATATCATTCCACTGAATAATTATACTCAGTTTCTCTCAGCAGATTTTTTTTTTTTTGTTACAATCCTAATTTTTTTGCCTTCTGGAATATTACATTTCAAAGCCTTCACTCTTTTAAATCTTGTCTGATATTGACTGTGGCTCCATGATATTTGAATAGTTTCTTTCTGGGTATTTGAAGTATTTTCTCTTTGCCTGGTAATTCTAGGATTTGGCTACAATATTCTTGGGAATTTTTATTTTGGGATCTCTTTTAACACATGATCAATGAATTCTTTCAATTTTGACTTCAAACTCTAGATCTAAAATATCAGGGCAGTTTTCCTTCATAATATTTTGAACTATGATGTCTAGGATCTTTTTTTTTTTTTTTTTTGTATATGGCTTTCAGATAGTCCAATTATTCTTAAATTATCTCTCCTATATCAATGATCTATCTTCCAAGTTAATTGTTGTTCTGATAAGATATTTTCCTTTATTTTTTCATCCCTTGATGTCTCATAAAGGCATTAGCATCATATAAAAGTCATTATAATTTTGTCAAATTATAATTTTTAAACCGTTATTTTAGTGAGATTTTCACTTTGGCCAGTTCTGCTTTTTAAGGAGTCATCTTCAGTCAATTCTCTCTTTTTTTTAATTGTAATTTTTTTTAGTATTTTTGCATTTATTTTATCAAGCTGTTAGTTATCTTTTCCTAATTTTCTTGTACCTCTCTCATTTCTTTTTTTAATATTTCCTCTACCACTCTTCTCTTTATTTAACTCTTCAAGTAATTCTTGTTGAGTTTGGATTGAATTGACATTTTTTTCTCTGAGGTTTGATACTAGGACTTCAAAAATTGAAAAAGTGAAAAAAAATCTCATCTCCCTGAACCCAATCTGGTTTGAACTCCTAAAGACCAGTCACCAAGTCATAGATTAGTTGTGAAATATTCCAGTTGAAAGATAATCTAATATTCAGAAGATAACAATGTGAAAACAGATTTTTCTCTTTTTTTAATTAAAGCTTTTTATTTTTCAAAATGTATGCATGGATAATTCTGCAATACTGGCCCTTGAAACACCCTGTGCTCCAGTTCCCCATCCCTTCTTCCACCCTCTCCTCTAAATGGCAAATAGTCAAATATATGTTAAACATAGTAGAAATAAATATTACGTCCAATATATGCATACATATTTATACAATTATCTTGTTGTACAAGAAAAATGATGAAGAAAATAAAATGCAAGCAAATAACAACAAAAAGAGGGAGAATGTTATGTTGTGTTCCACACTCAGTTCCCATAATCCTCTCTCTGATTCTAGATGACTCTTTTGATCACATGACCATTAGAACTGGTTTGAGTCATCTCACTGTTGAAGAGAGCCACATCCATCAGAATTGATCATTGTATAATCTTGCTGTTGCTGTGTACAATGATCTCCTGATTCTACTCATTTCACTTAGCATCAGTTCAAGTAAGTCTCTCCAGACCTCTCTGAAATCATCCTGTGGATCATTTTTTATAGAACAGCAATATTCCATAACATTCATATACCATAATTTATTCAGCCATTCTCCAATTGATGGGCATCCACTCAGTTCCCAGTTTCTTGCCATTACAAAAAAATGCTGCCACAAACATTTTTGCCCATGCCGGTCCCTTTCCCTCCTTTAAGATCTCTTTGGGATATAAGCCCAATAGGAACACTATTGAATCAAAGGGTATGTACAGTTTGATAACCCTTTGCACATAGTTCCAAATTGCTCTAAAAATATTTGATTCAGTTCACAATTCCAATCATGTATGAGTGTTATATGTTTCCCATATGCCCTACAACATTCGTCATTATCTTTTCCTATCATTTTAGCCAATCTGACAGGTGTGTAGTGGTATCTCAGAATTGTCATAATTTGCATTTCTCTGATCAATAGTGATTTAGAACACCTTTTCATATGAATGGAAATAATTTCAATTTCTTCAGCTGAAAATTGTCTGTTCCTATCTTTTGACCATTTATCAATTGGAGAATGGCTTGATTTCTTATAAATTTGGGTCAGTTCTCCATATTTTAGAAATGAGGCCTTTATCAGAACTTTTGAATGCAAAAATGTTTTCCCAGTTTATTGCTTCCCTTCTAACTTTGTCTGCATCAGGTTTTTTTTTTTTTGTACAACAAATTTTAACTTAATATAATCAAAATTATCTATTTTGTGATCAATAATGATCTCCACACAATTTTTTCCTCCTCCATAAATCTGAGAAGTCAACTATCCTATGTTCTTCTAATTTGTTTATGATATTCTTTACATCTAGATCACTAACCCATTTCGATCTTATCTTGGTATACAGTGTTAGTTGTGGGTCAGTACCTAGTTTCTGTAATACGATTTTCCAATTTTCCCAGCAGGAAAACAGATTTTTCAAAAAGCTTCAAATAAAGCAGTGTTAGTTCTCTCTAAACATCTCATATACCCGATCAACTTGGTAAGACTTAACCAGAGTTCATGTTCTGATGGCATGCCCAAGAACTATCCAGGGTAACATATATTTGTCAATACATTAAGACTCCAATGACAATGACACAAAAGGGGGAAACATCTTGTTAGATCATAATAACAGCTTTAGACACAGAATGGATCTGAGACATCATTAATTTATCCCCTTCATTTTATAGATGAAAGTGAGAACATTAGTAAGTAGAAGAGCTGAGATATTTTTCCTTTGAAGGCATCTACATTTTATTCTTGTTTATCTTAGTTTTAAATTGTTTCTCAGAAACATAGCTTTTCATTAAGGCTGATTTAGAATCCTCCTCTGCCCCCCACTATGTTAGAATAAGATGACTTATGGATTTTAATATCTATACAATTCATCACAACATGCCAAGGGCAATTAGTGTCTTTTACTTTTGATTTATCCTTTCACTCCAGCAGAGTTAGGAAACAATTCGGGCAGCCTGGGATGCCCATCTGCTCTTTTCTGGAAATATTGGACCAGACATTGCTGCTGCAGCTATGACTCCAGCATAGTTAGAAGCCAAGTTTCTCAGAATACTAATTGAAATTTGTTTTTTGCAGTGCTTGGGGAAGTTCTTTGTATGAACAGAACATATTTTATTTTCTATTTGTCCTCTCTCTTTCTCTCTCTCTCTCTCTCTCTGTATCTCTCTGACTCTCTCCCTTTGTCTCTCTCTCTCTCTCTCTCTCTCTCTCTCTCTCTCTCTCTCTCTCTCTCTCTCTCTCTCTCTCTCTTGTTTTGATTCTCTCTCTGTCTCTTTGTGTCTGTCTCTGCCTCTCACCAACCCATTTAGAAAAGACAAAAACAAAAACAAAAATTTCTTAAGTACCTCCCATGTGTCAGGTTTTATACTGAGTGCTTTATAAATATTATCTCATATGATCCTGTTAAAACAAACAAACAAACAAACAAACCAAAGGAGGGAGTTGTCATTATTATTTCCCTATGCTAGTTGAGAAACTGAAGCAAATATAAGTTAAGTGATTCATCTAGAGTCACATATCTACTCAGAGTCTGAGGGTGAATTTGAATTTGATTCTTCCTACCTTCTGGTTTGCTCCCTCTTTTTACTCTTCCACTTGTGCCCAACAATAAAGGTAATAGTAGTAGCCTACATAGTGTCTATGTTCTGATTCGCTCCCCACAAATGCTATTGTTATCTTTATTTTATAGATGTGGAAATTAAGGAAAACAAAAGTTAGGTGTACCAAGATTATACAACTCTAATTAATGCCTATATTAATGTTCATTTGATTCACTATGCTTTAGAAAGGACACTTGGGGCAGTTGTACTCCCACCTTCCTCACCAATTTTCAGTAATGGAATATAATTTGTATCTGTAAAATATTTTAAAATAGAAGAAAATGCAATTTTAGAGCAATTCGTTTCTAGGCCAACTATGGTGTCACATTTCTAGAAAATTTTCAAGTTAAAAAGATAGAGGGAAATCTGCTTTTATTGATTTTCAAAGGACAATGTAAGAAGAGGTGAGGTGAAATTTGGTAGCTATAAGAACTATGTACTACTGAAATGAGAAACTACATGGAGTTCATTCAAAATCAGGCTAATTCACTACTGAAGTAGAAATGAAAAAGTCATCTAGAAGGGAAATTTTTTTGTATAATTGCTAAAGGGAAAAAAAGCCTTCTGTGTTAGAAGGAATGCTGATTTCAAAGTGTTCTTTCCATATTTACATATGCGACAAAGCTCTATCATGAAAAGGAAATATGTAGTATAATGGCTCTTTTTGGATTCAGAAAGACTTGTCTTTAATTCATATAGAATTCATATAAATACAGTCACATGTAAATCATTTAATACCTCTATGAACCTCAGTTTTCTTATAACCCAGAAAACCTGCTATATAAGAATATGAGGTGCAAATAAAATGTTATATCTATATCTATTGCTTCATTAGTTTTAAGGAATTTTGTGAATGCTAATTATTACCATTTGTCATTTTTCCTGTGTAAGGGGGATAATGGTAGTGAACATATAGTCAACATAAAAAGGCAACCTGGAATCAGAAAGACTCATTGTCTGAGTTCAAATCTGCACTCAGATACTTATTAGCTTTGTGACTCTGAACAAGTCACTTAGCTTCATTTGTCTCAATTTTCTCATCTGTAAAATGATTTGGAGAAGGTAATGTAAAACCATCCAGTATCTTTCATAAGAAAACTCCAAATGGAGTGATGAAGAATCAGACATGACTAAAATAACTGAACAGAAACAACACAACATAAAAACACTAAAGAACAAATAATCTGGGAGAAGGAATGGAAAACTCAATCTGATTTCAGCAGAGCACTTTATGGGCTATAATATATTTGTATAAAACATATATGGGTGTGTATGTGACTATGCACCATATTCATAATTATTAATTTCCTTGATACTTTCACAGGTTAGGAACGTTTATAAAAATGGCAGATCTCAAGGTCAATATATGTTATTCCTCCTCATTTGTTCTCCAGAATAACAAGTGTGGATTCATGTTACAATTTAATAGGGCAGTTAAAAATTCTTAGAGAAAGTTTGGCTCAAGGAGTATTCTGACTAAGGTCAAGTCCAAAAGTAGGGCAGCCAGGTCTCATTGGTTTTCAGACTCTAGAAGGCTATGAAATTCTTTGGTATTTTTCCCCTATGGCTTGAAAATAATATGATGTGTGTATATGAGAGAGAGAAAAAGAGAAAAAGAAAGATAGACACATACAGAGAGACACAAAGAGACACAAAATCTAAGGAAAATAAAGCTTTGTCTGAAAACTAGGAGTAGTTTTCAGTGGATTGGATTTATTGGAGAATTAATGCTTCTAGTTTTTATTATAGAGCAAACTTCTATATATGTGTCATGTATATCCATATTATATATATATGTATATAAATACATACATATATATATATATATGTGTGTGTGTGTGTGTGTGTGTGTGTGTGTGTGTGTGTGTATCTTAATTCTAGCTCCAATAATGTCATCATTTTGGATTCTTTGATTATAACTTTGAGGAAAAAATCCTCAAAGCTTTGTTATTTGAACCAAATGCTCCTATTGATATTTCCATATGTGGTGATTTTTCTTTTACCCTGAGATATACAGAATTACCTTTGAGAAAACATCCAGCTATAACACCCAAACTCCCCATCACTACTACCACTAGATTTTTCTGAGTTTTCCACTTACTTAAAAGGTCCTGATCCTTAGATCCTGATATTTAACTAGGAAATGTGATGTTTGATTAATGGTCTCCCCCCTTACCTCTTAAATAATGAATTTCTTTTTAATTTTTAAAAATTATGTTTGTGATTATCCTTTCCATGTTGCAACTTTTCCTATCAGAGTTTCTATGTATCATGGATTGACATAACAATTTAAATGCGAATTTTGGGAGACTTTTGTGAAAGGCACAAATGACATGCAAAGTAAGGAAGATATCTCAGAATGTATGACCAAATACTTATTCCAAAATTTACAATAAGCTACTGTGAACAGCCCATAAGAGAAAAATGAAAATATTCAGACTTTTTCTCTAGCAGGAAGGGAGAGCCAATTTTTTTTATATAGATTTTTTTTCAGATTGCAAGGTTGCAGTATACCTAATCTCTCTTTTGTGGGAGGGATAAGTATATGGAGCTATAGAGAGGAATGCTTTACCTTTAACTCAGTTGGAAAACTAGGAATAAGAACAAGATATCTATTTTATGTTTGCATACAAACATATGCACATATATAAAATGTTCTTAGATCATGACCATGCATTTTGGAAATTATATTTAATTTCTCTCAACTTTCTAAGACCCTGGAAGGATTATATTATGATAATGCAGAACTTGTACAAGCTCATGTTACGTGAGATATCAGGACTGGGAGATTTCCTTGAGCTCAGAAGTTCTAAGTTACAGGAGACTAATGTTGGTTGGGTGGTCACATTGAGTTTTTTCCCAATATGGGGGTCCCTGAAATTCTGTATGTGTATGTGTGGGGTGGAGGGAGGAGGGAGAGCACCAGACTATTTAAGGAGGTTTGAACCAGTACATTTCATAGGCAGCAGACAATCCTTTTATGCCAATCAATAATGTAATTAAGCTCATGAGTGACTATTGCATTTCTACCTAACCAAGATAGACTCAATTAAAAAAAAATAGAAAGTTTCACACCAATGGAGTCATGATGTCATTTACATCATGCTGTCCAGGCTACTTTCAAAACTTGGTTCTGTTTCTTGGTTCTGATCTAGGAAACCTATCATGCTCCACAGCTGTATCAAATCAGTTCTTAGATGGAGCATAGAATTTTGCACATAACATTTTAGGGAGTTTCTTGGAAAAAGTATTGAAACAACAACTCTTGAATGTGGCAATAAAATATAATTCATCACCTACACATTGTCATTATATTATTGCTATTAAGGGAAGGTATACTCCAAGCTGTTTTTTCAAATTATTCATTACCCAGGACACTTATAGGAGAGGATCTTGAGGAGGAAAGGCGAACAGGTTGATATGACATATAGATCAGACTCTGTTTTAGGTATTTGGAAGATTATTTAAGAACCAATAGAAAAGAACAAATAGACAATTTGGTGAGTTCTATTGCAGAGTAAAAGGGATTTTCACAGAATATATATGAAACTGCTCTTTCCTGCATCATTGGAAAGCAAGAAATCTATGGGTTAGCCCAACCTAGAAATAAAAGGAATATGGTAGCATCCATGTGTATGCAAGGTCATTGAAAACTTGGGAATTATAAACCTGAAAACAATCTACATTCACTTTCCTTCTCTCTGTATTTTCTCTTTGGGGGGTAAGGGGGTGGCTATTTTATTTAAACAACAGCTTATTTTGAGGGAAATTAAATAGTTTAGTCTTCTTTTCTCCACCATTCAAGACACTAAATGGATTCTATATTTAAATAGCCAAGCTAAGCAAAGCATCCTGAACTATGCTTGATTCAAAGATGGAAACTATTTGTGCTGGCAACTTGTTTCTACTTTTAAAAAAATAAGAACATCAATGTGTTTTCACATTAGGAGAGCTCACCCAGCAGGCAAACCTGAAATGGTGCAGCCTTTGGAGACAAGGAGCACAAGTCTGAAAATACCTTTTAAGTATATTTAGCCCGAAGGCTGGAAAGACTCCAAAGGAGATGATACAGTATGTTCAGAAAGAACTGGCAGGAGAAACACCAGACTTGTCAGTTTTACATGGAAAAAAAAAACAAGCCAAAAGCAAAAAAAAAATGTGTTTTCCAACCCTTTCCTCAAGTATTTCTTTTTAAAATAATAAAATCTCAAAAGAAAATTATCAAAATTATCTTAAGAACATTTCTTCCTATAATTTTTCTTTAGAAAAGGTAATTGTCAGAGTCTAGGAAACTGACTAAAGCTTATAAAATAATCATTGGATTCTAACTTAGATCTTCCTGAAGATAGATCTTGCATAGTCATATACAAATGATGGATTTAAACATTTAGGAAATAATGTACACATATGCAAAATGTATACATATATATATATATACATATATATATATATATATATATATATATACATGTACTTATGTATATACATATGTGCAAATGCGTACATATCTTCACATAGGCATTCAATGAGCATGAATTGAATAGAGTAGTTAGAATAAAGACAGTAGATAGGAAAATCAAGAATGGGTGAGCAAATTAAGGCTCAGAGAAGTTGAGTTATGTTTAGATTGGTTACAAAGCTGATAAATGTGAGAGTTGGGACTTGAGTATAGGCTTCTTATTCCTGTCCAGTGGTTTTTCCCCATTTTTAAACACCAACATAATATTAGCCTGTAGAAGAAGATGAAGTCTCTCTGGATTCAATCATGATTAGATGCATATGCTCTTAAGGATAAGAATTGAAGAGAAATTAGTCCATCTGGGTAGGACCTGGGAAAGCCCTGCTAGAAACAATTCCATTTTAAGACTTCAATTTTGTGTTTTTTATTTTTTATAAGGATAGTAATGTAATATTGTTTACTTTTTGTTCAATTGATTTTTTTGTTTTCCAGTTTGTGAAGCTCACATAACAGAAGGACTTGGATAATAGAACAAAATAAAAATAAAATTAAATTAAATTTTAAAAAAGAGTAGAAAATTTTAAGGTACTTGGGGATTGTGAAGTGTAAAGTCCTGCTGTCTCCAGAGACTGCCAATTGCTCTCTGGGAGAAGATCTGCTGTCTCAACTGCCGCCAACTCTGACCTTGTGTAAAGACTCCTTCTTCCTCCAGAGAGCCGCCCCAGGTCTGGCCCAGACAAGACTCTCAATCTCTCAAGTGCTACTCTCTTTTATCCTCTCAGAGAATAGGTGTGGGATAATGCAAGGGCTTCTGGGAAGAAATATTTCAACCAATGAACTTGCTCCTCCTAAATATGTAAGCTCCTCCCCAGGAGTTCACAGGAGTAAAATTCCCCTAAAGGCCAGAACTAGAGAATTGTTAAGTATCAATTTAGCACTTAGTAAGAACCTAATATCTCATTATCTCATTAGCACTTAGTAAGAACCTAACAGTGAAGAAGGCTAGAGATTCAATATGAGAGTGGTAGCATGTGAGATTTTAAAAGATAAAGAAATGAAATATTTGAGTGAGCAAGAACTGAGATTTTAAAAAGGAAGAGGATTCATGAGAAGGACCTGTGGAGAAAGGTGAGGCACAGAAGGAGGCAAAGGAAAGATCCTAGAGGAAATAAGTATGATAAAGGGGAAGGAGAAGGAGAAGGAGAAGGAGAAGGAGAAGGAGAAGGAGAATGAGAAGGAGAAGGAGAAGAACTTAGAAAGAAGAATAAAGGGAAGAAAGATTCAAGGAAGAAGAAAGATTCAAAGAAGTAAATTGTAAACAACATGAGATTAATAAGACAAGGGGGTTTCATGTAGGCACTGAAGTACCACCAGTCAGATTTGCAAAGTGGACAGATAAGGAAATTGACAATGCTATGTGAGAAAGCAGGTGCATTAAAGTACTGCTGGTAAAGCTATGGAATGACCTAGTCATTGTATAATGCAAATGGAAGTATGCTCAGAAAGTTATTAAACCATGTACACCATCTGGCCCAATGATATCAATACTAAGTCTATACTGAAAAGAGATCAAAGAAATAGGAAAATGACCTATATGTTCCAAAAATATCTAGAGAATCTCTTTTTCATTGTGGCAAAGTATGATAAAGTAGAGGGAGTGACAATTGATTAGGGATTGATTGAAAAATTTTCTATATGAATGTGATAAAATATTTTTGTGTTGCAAGAAATGATGAAGGGGACAGTTTCTTTGGAAACCAGAGTAGAACCAAGAGAAAAATTTGTATAATAGCAACAATACTACAAAGCTTTACAGACACACAACTTTGAAAGACTAAGGAACTCTGATAAACATCACTTTTCTAGGGGAATTATGAAAGAATATGAAATCTACTTCCATATAAAGAAATGAATTAAGAGAATCATATATATATATATATATATATATATATATATATATATATATATATATATACATACACACACATATATATATCAGTATATATATATATATCTGTGTGTATATGAATATTTGTGTGTATGTATGTGTATGTATGTATATATACATATGCATACATACAGAGATACAAACATATATAATAGCTACAACACAAAAGAGTATGAAAATATGAAAATAAAGAACATGAAATTACTACAAATACCAAATAATAGCTATATTTATTTAAAAATGAATAACAATTAAAAGCTGGGATTCTAAAAACTGCATACTGGTTGGAATTTTGCTGATCATCTGGTGCTGACTTCAGAGGAAACATAACTCACAAAAATTAGTTATGAATTACGTCTCTTGATTCTTTATTTGACTGCCCATGGGACCAGATAACCATTGAAGCACTAAATGCTCCTGCTGCCTTAAAAGACTGTAGATATTAGAAATTCAATAACCTTTATTTGGTGGGCATAGAATGAGGGGGGAATTAAAAAGTATAACTCAATCTGTTAAATAACCCATTCAGGTTTATATCTTCTACTAGATTTCTATTTAGGCCAAATAAATAATCATTTCTTAAATAATTACTATGTGCATAACACTATGCTAGATACTAAGCAAAGTACAAATTTGAGATACAATATGGCCCCTAATGTGATGTCTATTAATGTTTATTTTCAACATATTATAATAATGTTTATTTTAATGTGTTGATATACAATTTACAAAAAAATTGATTCAGTAATACATTGATGTACTTTATTGATTTATTGATCACATATACAAGATACATTTACTCAAAGAGAAAATATAAATAAGTTTAGCATTCATGTAAATTTGCTTCTCTTCTATTGTATATGATGCCTATTGAAAAAAATATACATCACCTTGCAATTAAGCTGTGTGTGACTGAAGTCTAACCAAATTATGTTATATTATTTATATTATGTATTTATTTATCTTCATTGTATTTGTTTTCCATCCCCAAATTCCATAGTAATGCATTATTTGGATACAAGTTTCTCAGTGTCATACGAAGCATATATTTTATTTCAATAAGCAAATTAAAATTGAAGGTAGAACAGGGGGAGTCTTGAAGTTAGAAAGATTTATTTTCAGGTTTTCTCTTATACATTCTGTTTGTATGATTAAGGTCAAGACAAATTAAGTTTTTTTTCCACAGAATTTAAGACATGAAAGGGACTTTATAAATCAGCTGAATTTTTGTGAAAGAAACAGTCATTATTGTGGTATATGAATTTTATGAAATATTATTGTTCTATAAGAAATGACCAACAGGATGATTTCAGAAAAGCCTGGAGAGACTTACATGAACTGATGCTGAGTGAAATGAGCAGAACCAGGAGATCATTGTATATTTCAACAACAATACTATATGATGATCAATTCTGATGGATGTAGCCATTTTCAACAATGAGATGAACCAAATCAGTTCCAATAGAGCAGTAATGAACTGAAGCAGCTACACCCAGTGAAAGAACTCTGGGAGATGACTATGAACTGCTACATAGAATTCCTAATCCCTCTATTTTTGTTTATCTGAATTTTGGATTTCTTTCACAGGCTAACTGCATACTATTTCAAAATCTGATTCTTTTTGTACAGCAAAACAACTGTTTGGACATGTATACGTATATTGTATTTAATTTATACTTTAACATATTTAACATGTATTGGTCAACCTGCCTTTGGGGAGGGGGGGAAGGAGGGGAAAAATTACAACCAAAGGTTTGGCAATTGTCAGTGCTGTAAAATTACCCATGCATATATCTGGTAAATAAAAACTATTAAATAAAAAAAAAATAGAATAATCATTAAAATATTTATTTTACAGAATAATCATCTAGCCTTTGCAGAAAGACCTTCAAAAAAGAGAAAATTGCCATTTCTTGAGGTAGGCAATACTTTTTTGGGGGAGGGGAGGGGAGGTGTATGTACTTCTGACAGTTAAATCTTGAAGACTCACTTCCAGTGGAGTAAAATCAAGAAGCTGCTTAAACTATCTGTTTCTCTCAAAAACTACATAAAACTAAACTTCTGAACAGTATTTGATGGAATGAAAACACTCTTCAGCTTAAGATTAACTGGAAAAAACTTCAAGAAAGGTCAGTCTCGGGGCAATTAGGTGGCACAACGGATAGAGCACCAGCCCTGAAGTCAGGAGTACCTGAGTTCAAATCTGGCCTCAGACACTTAACACTTCCTAGCTGTGTGACCCTGGGCAAATCACTTAACCTTAATTGCTTCAGAAAAAAAAAATCATTATGAAAAACTGACCCATATTCTAGAAACAGAGAGATATTCATCGAAAGAATCCATAGATCACCTTTAGAAAGAGATCTCACAATGAAAAACCCAAGGATCATTGCTGTAAAACTTCAGAACTAAAATGTCAAAGAAAAATACTGCAAGCTACCAGACAAAAACAATTCAGATATCAAGGAGTAATCATCAGGATTACCCAGGATCTGGTAGCTTCTAAAATAAAGGACCAGAGGGCCTGGAATAACCTTTTGAAAGGCAAAGAATTTAGGATTTCAACCAAGAATTAACTACCCTGCAATACTCAGAATCATCTTTCAGGAGAGGCAATAGATCATCAATGTAGTAAAAGACTTTTACTCATTTCTATTTAAAAAAATAGAACTAAACAGAAAATTTAATCTACAATAAGAAGATTCAAGAGAAGCATAGAAAGATAAACAGTGAAGGAACTATGGTGGAGAATAGACAGATCTGAGCTCTTTCTGGCATCCAGATCAATACCAGAACAAGACTCTGAACTGGTTTTACAGTGACAGAACCCACGAATATTTGGAATGAAACAAATTTCCAGCAGAAGATATTTTGGAATAACTTCGGAAAAGATCTATTTCAAACAGGCACAAGGAGAGGTACCCAAGGCAGTGGCATCTGTGTGCTGGGAAATCTAGTTGGAGGCTCTTAACCAAAATATAGCAGTGGTAGTTACTCTGACCTGGTTCAGAAGCCATTGTATCAGCAGATTAGCTGTGAGCTTTCCAATGCAAATACAAAAGGAAAATGGTGAGCTTCTGAAACCCAGAATAATGCAGGGCTTGGCCACACCCACCAAGCAAAGAAAGGAAGTCAGCAGCATGGGTCCAGGGCAGTATAAAGCTGCTGTACAGTAAGCTTGGGACAATCTCCCCTTTGACCTTAGAGCAGACCTCAACCTTTAAAAAATTAGCAAAAAAAAAAAAAAAAAGTAGCAAGAACTCTGACCATAGATAACATTTATGGAGAAAGAGAAGAAGAGACCTCAAACCCTGAAGATCTAAAAGACAGATCATCTCTAGATGATGTTCAAAGGGTTATATGAGTTGGCCCCTATCACACAAGGCTCTCTTGAAAAAATTCAAGAAGGATCTCAAAAGAAAAGTGGGGAAAGTAAATGAGAACTTTGCAAGAGAGTTTGAAAAAAGAAAACATAGAAATTATCTAAAGACAAATAGATTTAGTGAAATGGAAAAATCATATAACTCCTTACAAAATAGATTTGACAAAATGGAAAAAAATATATCTCCTTATAAAATAGATGTGAAAAACAAAACAACTTATTGAAAAACAGAATTTGTGACATAGAAAAAATGCAATGAATAAATCACTTCATTTAAAATTCAATTGACCAAATGCAAAAGGAGATTAAAAAAAAACTAATTGAAGAAAATAATTCATTAAATGTTAGAGTTGAACAAATGAAAGGGAATGACAATGAGACATCAAGAATCATTAAAAAAAACTAACAAAATGAAAAAAATATAGCAGAAAATGTAAAATACCTCACTGAAAAAAAAAAAACTGACCAGGAAAATAGATCAAGGAAAGATCATCTAAAAAGTATTGGACTATGAAAACTATGATGAAAAAAAAAAGCCTAGACATCATCTTTCAGGAAATTTTTAAGGAAAATTGTACTGATGTTCTATAATCATAAGGTAAAATATTTGTTGAAATAATTCACCAATCACCTTCTGAAAGAGGGTCCACAATGCCAAGTCCAAGGTTATATTGTAGATAAATTTCAGAATTATCAGATAAAGGAAAAATATTGCAAGCAGCCACAAAGAAACAATTCAAATACTGAGGAGCCCACAATGAGAATCACCCAGTACCTATTAGCTTCCACTTTAATGGATCAAAAGGCCTGGAATCTGATATTCTGAAAGGCAAAGGAACTTGGATTATAATCAAGAATCAACAATCTAGAAAAATTAAACATTATCTTTCAGAGAAAAAGATGGACATTCAATGAAACAAGTGAAATTTATTTATTTTTGATGAAAAGACCAGAATTGAAGAGAAAATTTGATCTTCAAATATAAAACTCAAAAGAAGGAGAAAAAAGGTAAAAAGGAAAGAAAACAAAGCTTTCTTTTAAATGTTAAAAGCTTACATTTCTATATGGGAAGATGATATGTTTAACTCTTGAGATCTATATCTCTGATATGGTTATATTTAAATAATGCAGGTATAATTTGATTTTATTTTGATGGTATAAAAAAGAAACTAGGGATGGACAAGTGGTTCTACTGGAAAAAGAAGAAATGAAGTTAAGATGGAAAAAAATTACAAATCATAAAGAGGTGAAAAGACCTATTACAATTGAGAGAAAGAAGGGAAGGTTTTGAGCATTGTGTGAATCTTTCACCTGATTTAGCTGAAAGAGAAAATATCAGATATATTTAGCTTAACAGAGAAACTTGTCTCACACTCTAGGGAAGTAGGAGGGGAAAGAGGGAAGAAAAGGGGAGACTAATAGAAGAGGCAGCAGAAGTAGAAGGAAAAAGATGTAAGAAAGGGGGAAAGGCTACAAAAGAAGTGGGCTGTTTGAGGGAGGCGGTGGTCAGAAGCAAAATACTAGGGAAGATGGAAGAGTAGAAAAGAAAGAGGAAAGTATACATTGCGGAAAACAAGAAGGCAAGAAATACAGTGTTAGTCATTTTAACCATGAATGTGAATGGGATGAACTCACCTATAAAATAGAACCAGATAGAAGATTGGATTAAAAGTCAGAATCAAACATTATGCTATATAGCACTTGAATGGTAAAACCCATGGAGATTAGAAGTACAACAATTTACCAGCCGAAGATAATATGGAATTTCATTAGAAAGGGTCTGTCCTAAGGGGCTTGCAAAGAACAGTACAGGCAGTGATAGAACTAGAGGCTAGCATATTGTGCAGATCAGGCTGGGGAGGCCTGAGGTTAGAAAACTACAGAGACAGACAACTCTGGCATAGGCTGATTGCTCTACTCTGCTTGCAAAACAGCAGATCAGCAGAGAAATCAAAGCCACTTTAAAAAATGCCAGGACCTATAATCTGTCTAAACCCACCCAAAACCAGAAGTGACTCAGCACAGATCACTGCACACCTGTGCAGCCACATTCTGCTATCTGGGGCTTTACATTGGGGCAGTTAAAAACCTGCAAGGCAGGGGGAAAAGTCTGCTGCAGCCTATAATCTGCACAGTAGGGGGGGCTCAGCCTGAGGCAGTGGAACTTCCAGAGTAGCGGAACTTCCACAGCAGTCACAGTGCTTCCCGGGGCAGAGACACTTCCGGTCTGTGTGCCAGGGCTATTTGCTGGTCAGCTGCTAGTATCCACAGACCCACAGTGGGCTTTGGCTTGGGCTTATGACACTTTCACTGTTCAGCCTCTAGCCTCAGGGCAGTCACTAGGCTACACAGAGAGGGTTCTTCATTTGACACTTCCACAACCCAGGCCTTTCTAACCAGCTCTGAATCACTTCCAGTGGGGGGGGGGGGGGCGGGAATTCTCTCCCGGAGTACCTTCATAACTTTGTAGCACGTTCACAAGAGAACTGCTGTCCATATACCTATTCCTGTTCTGCACTGGAAGTTGGTAACCTCCTTGCCCTGAAGGCAGACCTTATAGGTTTTTTAAAAAATGAGTTAAAAAATTAAAAGGACAATCAATAACGTCTATATAGAAAGAGAGCAGGTTTGCAACCCCAAGGACATTAATAGCAGACAGTCTCCAGTTAATACCCTGAAGGGAAATGTTACCTGGCCCCATCACATAACTCTCTCTTAAAAGAGACTATTAAAAACCTTAAAAGAGAGTTAGAAGAAAAATGGGGAAAGGAAAGAGAAGCTATGCAAGAGAGTAACAATGTCCTGAAATGTGAATTGGAAAAGATAAAAAATTTCCAGGAAGTGCAGGGAAATAGGATTTGTGAATTGGAAAAGGTTAAAAAAATCCCTGGAAAGGAGGATTTGTAAATTGGAAAAGATAAAGAATTCCCAAGAAAGTAGGATTTGTGAATTGGAAAAAAGAAAATAACTCAAAAAAAAAAAAATTAGTGAAATGGAAAAAAAGTTCCATAGAGCGAAACAATTCATTTAAAAACTCAATTGAAGAAGGGAAGTAACAAATTGGGAAAACATTTTTACAGTTAAAGTTTCTGATAAAGGCCTCATCTCCAAAATATACAGAGAATTGACTTTAATTTATAAGAAATCAAGCCATTCTCCGATTGATAAATGGTCAAAGGATATGAACAGACAATTTTCAGATGATGAAATTGAAACTATTTCCACTCATATGAAAGAGTGTTCCAAATCACTATTGATCAGATAAATGCAAATTAAGACAACTCTGAGATATCATTACACACCTGTCAGATTGGCTAAGATGACAGGAACAAATAACGATGAATATTGGAGGGGCTGTGGGAAAACTGGGACACTGATGCATTGTTGGTGGAGTTGTGAAAGAATCCAACCATTCTAGAGATGTATCAGGAATTATGCCCAAAAAGTTATCAAAATGTGCATTCCCTTTAACCCAGCAGTGCTACTACTGGGCTTATATCCCAAGGAAATACTAAAGAAGGGAAAGGGACCTGTATGTGCCAAAATGTTTGTGGCAGCCCTTTTTGTAGTGGCTAGAAACTGGAAAATGAATGGATGTCCATCAATTGGAGAATGGTTGGGTAAATTATGTTATATGAATGTTCTGGAATATTATTGTTCTGTAAGAAATGACCAACAGGAGGAATGCAGAGAGGCTTGGAGAGACTTACATCAACTGATGCTGAGTGAAACAAGCAGAACCAGAAGATCATTATACACTTCAACAATGATACTGTATGAGGATGTATTCTGATGGAAGTGGATATCTTCAACATAGCGAAGAGCTAATCCAATTCCAATTGATCAATGATGGACAGAATCAGCTACATCCAGAAAAGGAACACTGGGAAATGAGTGTAAACTGTTATTTTTACCTTCTGAATCCAATTCTTCCTGTGCAACAAGAAATTCGGTTCTACACACATATAGTGTATCTAGAATATATTATAATATATTTAACATGTATAAAACTGCTTGCCATCTGGGGGAGGGGGTTGGGGGAGGAAGGGAAAAAATCTGAACAGAAGTAAATGCAAGGGATAATGTTGTAAAAATTTATCCATGCATATGTACTGTCAAAAAAAGTTATAATTATAAAATAAAAAATAAAAAAAACTCAATTGAACATATACAAAAAGAAGTATAAAAACCTAATGAAGAAAATAAATCATTAAAAATCAGAACTGAAAAATAGAAATGAATGATTCATTGAGACATCAAGAATCAGTTAAGCAAAGCCAAAAAATGAAAAAATACTGGAGGAAAACATCAAATTTCTACTTGGAAAAATAGACATAGAAAAAAATCTAGAAGAGATAATCTGAGGATTATTGGACTTCCCAAAAATTATGATGAAGAAAAGAGCCTAGATTATATTTTACAAGAAGTCATCAAAGAGAACTGCCCAGAGGTAATAGAACCAGAAGATAAAATAGGCATTGAAAGAATTCATCAAACATCTTCTGAAAAAAACCCTAAAAAAACAAAACAAACAAACAAAAAAACAACCTACATGAAATATTGTAGTCAAACTTCAGAACTATCAGACCAAGGAAAAAAATTATAAGCAGCCAGGAAAAAAAATTCAAATACCGAGGTGCCACAATAAGGATCACTCAATATCTGGCTGCCTCTACATTAAAGAATAGAAGAGCCTGGGATCTGATATTCCAAAAGGCAAAAGAACTTGCACTGCAGCCAACAATAAATGACCCAGCTAAGTTGAGCATTTTCTTCCATGGAAGAAGATGGACATTTAAAGAAATGGATGAATTCCATTTGTTTCTAAGGAAAAAGCTAGATCAAAACAAAATTTTGATCTCCAACCCAAAGGACTCAAGAGAAGCAGAAAAAGGTAAAAGGAAGTCTTGAGAACTGTATTTCTGTTGTGGATATACATTAAGATCACATTTATAATTTTATTTTACTGATATAACATAAAAAAGGGAAGGAGAAATGGAAAAGGGATAGTGTCAAGGAAAGGGGAGATAAAAACTGTGAAACTACAACCCAGGAAGAGGCAAAGAAAACTTATCATATCTAAAGGAATTTAGAGAGGCGGAAGAACACTGTGTGAATTGTCCTCTAATCAGAATTGGCTCAAAGAGAAAATAATTGACATATTTGTTTTACAGAGAATTCTCTCTCACCTCATTAAAAAGGGGGAGAGGAAAAGGGAAAAGGAAAAAGAGAAACAAGGGAAGGGTACAAGAAAAGGGGAGGGATTTAAAGGGAAGGGGAGGGATACTAAAAAGGGAGGGCTGCATGATGTGAATGAGGCCCAAAAGTTTAATACTGGACAAAGGATTCGGGGGGTCAAGGGAAAAAAAGCATACTCTGGAGATAATATGATGGGAGGAAATACAGAATTAGAAATTTTAACTGTAAATGTGAATGGGATGAACTCTACCATTAAGTGGAGACAGATAGAAGATGGGATGAAAAGTTAGAACCCTACAATATATTGTTTATATGAAACACATTTAAAGCAGGGAGATACATACAGAGTAAAGGTAAAAGGCTGGAGCAGAATCTATTGTGCTTCAAGTGAAGTAAAAAAAAAAAAAAAAAAAAAAAAAAAAAGCAGGGGTAGGCATCCACATCTCATATCAAGACAAAGCAAATTTGATCTAATTAAAAGAGATAAGGAAGGAAATTATATCTTGCTAAAGGGTAGCATAGACAATGAAGCAATATCAGTACTAAACATATATGCACCAAGTGGTATAGCATCTGACTTCCTAAAAAAGAAATTCATTTTTAAAAAAAATTAAAATTATAACATTTTTTGACAGTACATATGCATAGATAACTTTTTACAACATTATCCCTTGTACTCCCTTTTGTTCCGAATTTTCCCCCTCCTTGCCTCCACCCCCTTCCCTAGATGGCAGGGATATCCTAGGTACAATATATATGTGCAGAACAGAATTTTGTTGTTGTTGTTGTTGCAAAGGAAGAATTGGATTCAGAAGGTAAAAATAATCTGGGGAGAAAAACAAAAAATGCTAACAGTATACACTCATTTTCCAGTGTTCCTTTTCTGGGTATAGCTGATTCTGTTCATAATTGATCAATTGGAATTGGATTAGTTCTTCTTTAGGTTGAAGATATCCACTTCCATCCAAACACATCCTCATACAGTATCATTGTTGAAGTGTATAATGATCTCCTAGTTCTGCTCGTTTCACTCAGCATCAGTTGATGTAAATCTCTCCAAACCTCTCTGTATTCATCCTATTGGTCATTTCTTACAGAACAATAATATTCCATAACATTAATATACCATAATTTACCCAACCATACTCCAACTGATGGGCATCCATTCATTTTCCAGTTTCTAGCCACTACAAAAAGGGCTGCCACAAACATTTTGGCACATACAGGTCCCTTTCCCTTCTTTAGTATTTCCTTGGTATATAAGCCCAGTAGTAGCACTGCTGGATAAAAAGGTATGCACAGTTTGATAACTTTTTGGGCATAATTCCTGATATCTCTCTAGAATGGTTGGATTCTTTCACAACCCCACCAACAATGCATCAGTGTCTCAGTTTTCCCACATCCCCTCCAACATTCATCATTATTTGTTCTTATCATCTTAGCCAATCTGACAGGTATGTAGAGGTATCTCAGAGTTGTATTAATTTGCATTTCTCTGATCAATAGTGATTTGGAACACCCTTTCATATGAGTAGAAATGGTTTCAATTTCATCATGTGAAATTTGTCGATTCTTATCCTTTGACCATTTATCAATTGGAGAATGGCTTGATTTCTTATAAATTAGAGTCAATTCTCTGTATACTTTGGAGATGAGGCTTTTATCAGAACCTTTAACTGTAAAAATGTTTTCCCCAATTTGTTACTTCCCTTCTAATCTTGTTTGCATTAGTTTTGTTTGTACAAAAGCTTTTTAATTTGATGTGATCAAAATCTTCTATTTTGTGATCAATAATGATCTCTAGGTCTCCTTTGGTCACAAATTCCTTCCTCCTCCACAAGTCTGAGAGGTAGACTATTTTCTGTTCCTCTAATCTATTTATGATTTCATTGTTTATGCCTAAATCATGGACCCATTTTGATCTTATCTTAGTATGTGGTGTTAAATGTGGGTCCATGCCTAGTTTCTGCCATACTAATTTCCAGTTTTCCAAGCAGTTTTTGTCAGATAATGAATTCTTATACCAAAAGTTGGGATCTTTGGGTTTGTCAAACACTAGATTGCTATTTTCATTCACTATCTTCTCCTGTGAACCTAACCTATTCCAATGATCAACTAGTCTCTTTCTTAGCCAATACCAGAAGGTTTTGGTGACTGCTGCTCTATAATATAGTTCTAGATCAGGTATAGCTAGGCCTCCTTCATTTTTTTTTTTTCCATCAATTCCCTTGAAATTCTCAACCTTTTGTTTTTACGTATGAATTTTGTTCTTATTTTTTCTAGGTCATTAAAATAGTTTCTTGGGAGTCTGATTGGTATAGCACTAAATTGCTATAGGGAGTATTGTCATCTTGATTATATTCACTTGGCCTGTCCAAGAGCACTGAATGTCTTTCCAATTATTTAAATCTGACTTTATTTTTGTGGCAAGTGTTTTGTAATATTGCTCATATAATTCCTGACTTTCCTTTGTTAGATATATTCCCAAATATTTTATACTATCGACTGTAATTTTGAATGGAATTTCTCTTTGTATCTCTTGCTGTTCAATTGTATTGATAATATATAAAAATGCTGAGGATTTATGTGGATTTATTTTGTATCCTGCAACTTTGCTAAGGGTCTGAATTATTTCTAATAGCTTTTTAGCAGAGTCTTTAGGGTTCTCTAAGTATACCATCATGTCATCGCAAAGAGTGATAGTTTGATTTCCTCATTACCTACTCTAATTCCTTGAATCTCTTTCTCGGCTCTTATTGCTGAGGCTAGCATTTCTAGTACAATATTGACTAGTAATGGTGATAGTGGGCAACCTTGTTTCACTCCTGATCTTACTGGTAAAGGTTGCAGTTTATCGCCATTACATATGATGTTTACCGACAGTTTTAAATATATGCTACTTATTATTTTAAGTTATAGTCCATTTATTCCTATACTCTCAAGTGTTTTTAGTAGGAATGGATGTTGTATGTTATCAAAAGTTTTTTTTTTTAATCTATTGAGATGATCATATGGCTTTTGTTAATTTCGTTATTGATATAGTTGATTATGCTAATAGTTTTCCTAATATTGAACCAGCCCTGCATTCCTGGTATAAATCCCACTTGGTCATAGTGTATTATCCTGGGGATGATTTTCTGTAGTCTTTTTGCTAATATTTTATTTAAGATTTTAGCATCAATGTTCATTAGGGAGATTGGTCTATAATTTTATTTCTCTGTTTTTGGCCTAACTGGTTGAGGTATCAGTACTATGTGTGTGTCATAAAGAGAATTTTGTAGGATTCCTTCAATCCTTATTTTTTCAAATAGTTCATATAGCATTGGAGTTAGTTGTTCTTTAAATGTTTGGGAGAATTCACATGTGAACCCATCTGGTCCTGGGGATTTTTTCTTAGGGATTTGCTTAATAGCTTGTTCTATTTCTTTTTCTGAAATGGGACTATTTAGACTATTTACTTCTCCCTCTGTTAATCTGGGCAAGCTATATTTTTGAAGGTATTCTTCCATTTCATTTAAGTTATACAATTTATTGGCATAAAGTTGAGCAAAGTAGCTCCTAAGTATTGTTCTAATTTCCTCTTCATTAGTGGTGAGTTCTCCATTTTCAGTTTTAGATCTAACAATTTGATTTTCCTCTTTCCTTTTCTAAATCAGATTTACTAAGGGTTTGTCTATTTTGTTGGTTTTTTCATAGACCCAACTCTTAGTTTTATTAATTAATTCAATAGGTTTTTTTTACATTCAATTTTTTTTTAATCTCACTTTTTATTTTTAGAATTTCAAGTTTCGTGTTTGTCTGAGGGTTTTTATTTGTTCCTTTTCTAGCATTTTTAGTTGTAAGCCCAATTTGTTGACCGTCTAATTCTCTATTTTATGCAAGTAGGTCTCTAGATATATAAAAATTTCCCTTATTACTACTTTGGCTGTATTGCACACATTTTGGTATGATGTCTCATTATTATCATTTTCTTGGTTGAAGTTATTAATTATGTCTATGATTTGCTGTTTTACCCAATCATTCTTTAGTATAAGATTATTTAGTTTCCAATTATTTTTTGTCTATTTTCCTCTGGCTTTTTATTCAATGAAATTTTCATTACATTGTGTTCTGAACAGGATGCACTTACTATTTCTGCCTTACTGCATTTGATTTTGAGGCTTTTATGTCCTAGTATATGATCAGTTTTTGTATAGGTTCCATGAACTGCTGAAAAGAACGTGTACTCCTTTCTGTCTCCATTTAGCTTTCACCAAAGATCTATCATATCAAACTTTTCTAGTATTCTATTTACCTCTTTGACTTCTTTCTGATTTATTTTGTGGTTTGATTTATCTAATTCTGAGAGTGAAAGGTTGAGATCCCCCACTATTATAGTTTTGCTGTCTATTTCCTCTTGCAGCTCTCTTAATTTCTCTTTTAAGAATTTAGATGCTGCACCACTTGGTGCACATATGTTTAATATTGATACTGCTTCATTATTGATGCTGCCCCTTAGCAGGCTATAATGCCCTTCCTTATCTCTTTTAATTAGATCAATTTTTGTTTTTGCTTGATCTGAGATGAGGATATCTACCCCTGCTTTTTTGGCTTCACCTGAAGCATAGTAGATTCTGCTCTACCCTTTTACTTTTATTTTGAATGTATTGTCCTGTTTCAGGTGTGTTTCCTGTAAATAACATATATAGTAGGATTCTGGCTTTTAATCCAGTCTGCTAACTGCTTCCTCTTTCTGAGGGAGTTTAACTCATTCACATTTATGGTTAGAATGACTAATTCTATATTGCTTGACATCCTGTTAAACCCTGCTTATGTTTTTCTCCTTTCCTTCCCTCTTACCCCCCTACCCAGTATTAAACTTGTGAACACCACTTGCTTTTCACAGCCCTCACTTTTTAGTATCCCTCCCCCACCTTAACATTTCTCTTCCTATTTCACCCCTTTTCCTCACAATTTCTGTATTCCCTTCCCCTTAGCTTACTCCTTCCCTCTCACTTTTCAATGAAGTGGATGAAGTTTCACCATAAATCAAATATGTCTATTGATACACACTATATTCATTCCCCTCCTTTCTTTCTCTCAGATATAATAGGTTACCTTTGCCTCTTCATGAGATGTAGTACCACCACTTTACCCTTTTTTATGGTATAATTTCCTTTCCACCTCTAGTTTTTAGGACATATTATACATGTGTTCTTTACATATCTTTAGGGCAGAAATATAGTTCTCAAGATTTCTTTTCAGCTTTTTAGAAGTCTCTTGAGTTCTGTATTTGAAGATCAAACATTTTGTATAGATCTGGTTTTTTCATCAAGAATAGATGGAATTCATTTATTTCATTAAATGTCCATCTTCTTCCCTGGAAAAGGATGCTCATTTTTGCTGGGTAAGTTATTCTTGGCTGCATATCAAGTTCCTTAGCCTTTTTGAATATCATATTCCAGGCCCTATGTTCTTTTAATGTGGATGCTGCTAGATCCTGAGTTATCCTTATTGTGGCTCCTCCATATTTGAATTGCTTTTTTCTAGCAGCTTCCAATATCTTTTCCTTTGTCTTATGGTTCTTAAACTTGGCCACTCTATTTCTTTGTGTTTTGATTTTAAGTTCCCTTTCAGTAGATGATCAATGAATTTTTTCAATGTCTATTTTACCGTCTGTTTTCAAAACATCTGGGCAGTTCTCTTTGATAATTTCCTGGAAAAATATTGTCCAGGCTCTTTTTTTCCTCCCATTTTTCAGGGAGTCCGATTATTCTCAGATTGTCTCTCCTGGATCTGTTTTCCAGGTCTGTTGTCTTTCTGGTAAGGTACTTGACATTCCTTCCAATTGTTTTGTTTTCCTGGTTTTGCTTGACTACTTCTTGGTTTCTCCTTGAGTCATTCATTTCTATTCGTTCCATTCTAATTTTCAATGATGTATTTTCTTCACTCACTTTTTTAATATCTTTTTGTAATTGTCCAATTGAGTTTTTATCTTCTATGGAATTTTTTTTTCCATTTCATCTAGTTTATTTTTTAGAGAGCTGTTGTTTTTTTTTTTTTCCAGCTCACTAATTTTATTTCTCAATAATTTAATCTCTTTATCTACTCTTTCTTTAAATGTGTGGGATGGCTTCTCCAAGCTTACCAAGATTCCCTTTCCTTTTCCCATTTCTCTCCTATCTCTCTTGTGAGAGCCATTTTGATTTTCTCTATGATAGTTTTGTGTATTGAGGAGCAGATCATATCCCCCTAAGGGGATTGCTCTGGAGACAATCTGCTTTTAGTCTCCTCATTGTTTGAAGTCTACTCTCTCTCCATACAGAAGCTGTCAATGGTTAGAGCTCTTTTAAATTTTTTTGTTCATTTTGTCAGAGTGGGAATGGAAGAAAACAAATTGACAAGAGAAACAATTGGTCTGTTTTGGGTGGGGGATGAGGCTAGATAGTGTTACTGGGCTTTCTCTACAGACTGACAGAGACAGCAGTGAGGCACTAACAGGATAGCAATGGCTACTCACTGCGTCTGTGCTCTGAGGCACTAAGAACACGATGATTCCTTCTGGGTGGGGGTGGGGGTGGCCAGGTCCTGAGAGACATTAGTTTTCCAAGGTATTATTCTTCACTTCCGGTTTTTACCCCTTCTCTGCTGCTCCTGGCTTGCTACCAAGATGGAACATCCACATTGGGGTAAAAGTCTTTTCACAGAAACAGAAGAGATCACACCCCTTTCCCTTCTTGTCTGAGCTGTGTGAGCTGCCTGCCCTGCTCTTGCTGCCTGCCTTCAGTCTGTGCCCTGTCTGTTCGTCCCCTCCTCTGAGCAAACACAGAACTTCTCTGGCGAATTTCAAGGATGTCTTCTGTTGCTGATTGTTTGTTGGTTTCTTTTCTGGTCAAGCATTAATTCTGAGGCTTGTCATGAAGTAAGACCTGAGAGAAAATGTGGAGAAGTTAAGAGAATTGCAAGAAGAAATAGACAGCAAAACTATAATAGTGGGAGATCTCAAACTTGTATTCTCAGAATTAGATAAATCAAACCACAAAACAAATAAGAAAGATGTGAAAGAGGTAAATAGAATATTAGAACAATTAGGTATGACAGATCTTTGGAGAAAACTTAATGGTGATAGAAAGAAGTATATTTTCTTCTCAGCAGTTCATGGACCCTATACAAAAATTGACCATATATTAGGACATAAAAATCTCAAAATTAAATGCAGGAAGGCAGAAATAATAATTTTTTTTTGTTTTTTTGTTTTTTGTTTTTTTCAGATCAAGATGCAATAAAAACTCCATTCAGCAAAAGTTAGTGGTAAATAGACTAAAAAGTAATTAAAAACTAAATAATCTCATCTTAAAGAATGATTAGATGAAACAGCAAATTATAGAAACAATAATTTCACTCAAGATAATGACAACAATGAGAAATCATACCAAAATTTGAGGGATGCAGCTAAAGCGATAATAAAGGAAAATTTTATATCTTTAGAGACTTACTTGAGTAAAATAGAGAAAGAGAATATCCATGAATTGGGCTTACAACTTAAAAACCCCCAATCAAATACTAAACTTGAAATTCTAAAATTAAAGGAGAAATTAATAATATTGAAAGCAAAAAAAAATCTATTGAATTAATAAATGGAACTGAGTTGGTTTTATGAAAAAAAACAATAAAATAGATAAACCTTTGGTAAATCTGATCAGAAAAAGAAAAGAGGAAAAGCAAATTGTTAGTCTTAAAAATAAAAAGGGGGAACTTTCCACCAAGGAAGACGGAATTAGAGAAATGATAAGGAGTTAATTTCCCCAACTTTCTGCCAATAAATTTGATAAGCTAAATGAAATGGATGCCTACCTCCAAAAATATAGGCTTTCCAAATTAACAGACGAGGAAATAAATTCTTTAAATAGTCTCATTTCAGAAAAAAAAATAGAACAAGTTATTAATCAATTCCCTAAGAAAAAATCTTCAGGACCAGATGGATTTACATGTGAATTCCACCTAACATGCAAAGAACAATTAGCCCCAATGCTATATAAACTATTTGAAAAAAATACGGAATGAAGGAGTCCTCCCAAATTCCTTTTATGACACAGACATGGTACTGATATCCAAACCAGGTAGTTTGAAAACAGAGAAAGAAAATTATACTCCGATATCTCTAACGAATATTGATGCTAAAATCTTAAATAAGATATTAGCAAAAAGACTACAGAAAATCATCCGCAGGATAATACACCATGATCAAGTAGGATTTATACCAGGAATGCAGGGCTAGTTCAATGTTAGGATAACTACCAGTATAATTGGCTATATTAATAACCAAATTAACAAAAACCATATGATCATCTCAATAGATGCAGAAAAAAGTATTTGATAAAATCCAACATCCATTCCTTTTAAAAGCATTTGAGAGTATAGGAATAAATGGAGTTTTCCTTAAAATAATCAGTAGAATCTATTTAAAACCATCAGTAAGCATCATATGTAATGGGAATAAATTGCAACCATTCCCAATAAGATCAGGAGTGAAACAAGGTTTCCCATTATCACCATTACTATTCAATATTGTATTAGAAATGCTAGTTTTGGCAATAAGAGTTGAGAAAGAGATTAAAGAATTAGAGTAGGTAATGAGGAAACCAAATTATCACTCTTTGCTAATGATATGATGGTATACATAGAGAACCCCAAAGATTCAACTATAAAGCTATTAGAAATAATCCATAACTTTAGCAAAGTTTCTGGGTACAAAATACATCCATATAAGTTATCAGCATTCTTATAGATCACTAACAAAATCAACAGTTCCAACAAAGGGAAATTCCATTTAAATTAACTTCGAATAGTATAAAATTTTTAGGAATCTATCTGCCAAGGGAAAATCAGGAACTATATGAGCAAAACTACAAAACACATTCAATACAAATAAAGTCACATCTAACCAATTGGAAAAATAGTAAATGCTCTTGGATAGGATGAGCAAATATAATAAAGATGACAATACTACCTCAACTAATCTATTTATTTAGCGCTATACCAATCAGACTCCCAAAAAACTATTTTAATGACCTTGAAAAAAATAACAATAAAATTCATATGGAAAAACAAAAGATCAAGAATTTCAAGAGAATTAATGAAAAAAAATAATCAAATGAAGGTGGCCTAGCTGTAACAGATTTAAAATTACATTATAAAGCAGCAGTTACCAAAACCATTTGGTATTGGCTAAGAAATAGATTAGTTTATCAGTGGAATTGGTTAAGTTCAAAGGACAAAACAGTCAATAACTTTAATAATCTGTTTTTTGAGAAACCCAAAGACCCCAGCTTTTGGGATAAGAACTCAATGTCTGACAAAAATTGCTGGGAAAATTGGAAATTAGTATAGCAGAAACTAGGCATGGACCCATACTTAACACCTTACACCAAGATAAGGTCAAAATGGGTTCATGACCTAGGCATAAAGAATGAGATTATAAATAAATTAGACAAACCTAGCATAGTTTACCTCTCAGACATGTGAATGAGGAAGGAATTTATAACCAAAGAAGAACTAGACATCATTGTTGATCACAAAATAGAAAATTTTGATTATATCAAATTGAAAAGTTTTTGTACAAACAAAACTAATGCAGATATGATCAGAAAGGAAGCAATAAACTGGGAAAACATTTTTACAGTCAAAGGTTTTGATAAAGGCCTCATTTTCAAAATAAATAGAGGATTGACTCTAATTTATAAGAAACCAAGCCATTCTCCAATTGATAAGTGGTCAAAGGATATGAACAGACAATTATCAGATGAAGAAATCAAAACTATTTCTAGCCATATGAAAAGAGGTTCCACATCCTTATTAATCAGATAAATGCAAATTAAGACAAGTCTGAGATACCACTACACACCTGTCAGATTGGCCATAATAACAGGGAAAGATAATGTGCAATGTTCGAGGGGATGTGGGAAAACAGGGACACTGATATATTGTTGGTGGAATTGTGAATACATCCAGCCATTCTGGAGAGCAATTTGGAATTATGCTCAAAAAGTTATCACACTGTGCATACTCTTTGATCCAGCAGTGTTATTACTGGACTTATATCTCAAATAGACCTTAAAAAAGGGGAAGGAAACTGTATGTGCAAGAATGTTTGTGGCAGCCCTCTTTGCAGTGGTTGGAAATTGGAAACTGAGTGGATGCCCATAAATTGGAGAATGGCTGAGTAAATTGTGGCATATGAATATTATGGAATATTATTGTTCTGTAAGAAATGACCAACAAGACTATTTCAGAAATGCCTGGAAAGACTTCCATGAACTGATACTGAATGAAATGAGCAGGACCAAGAGATCATTATAAATTTCAACAACAATACTATATGAAGATCAATTCTGATGGATGTGGCCAGCTTCAACAATAAACGAACCAAATAAGTTCCAATACAGCAGTAATGAACTGAATCAGATACACCCAGCGAAAGAACTCTGGGAGATGACTATGAACTTCTACATGGAATTCCGATCCCTCTAATATTGGTCACCTGCATTTTTTATTTCCTTCACAAGCTAATTGTACACTATCTCAAAGTCCTATTCTTTTTGTAGAGAAAAAACAACTGTTTGGATAAGTATACATATATTGTACTTAATTTATACTGTAACATATTTAACATGTATTAGTCAACCTGAAATCTGGGGGGAGGAGGGGAAAAATTGGAACAAAAGATTTGGCAATTGGCAATGCTATAAAATTACCCATGCATATATCTGGTAAATAAAAACTATAATTAAAATTTTAAAAATAAATGTAATCTATTCTGGAAAAAAATAATTGTAGATAACAAAATATTTAGGAGTTTATCTCACAAAGCAAAGTTAGGAACTATATGAACACAATTAGAAAACACTTTCCACACAAATAAAGTCATATCTCATCAAGTTAAAAATATTTCAAGGCCAAGAAAATAGGAATTGATGTTGGATTTTATCAAATGCTTTTTCTTCATCTCTTGAGATGTTGATCATCATTTTTATAGACAATAATTATTCCATTATTTTCATACAACACATTTTGTTCAGTCCTTTTCCATTTGATGGCCATCTACTAATTTTCCAATTCTTTACAACCACAAAAAATGCTACAAACATTTTTATACTTATATATCCTCTTTTTCCTTATTGATTTCCTTAGGAAAATTTTTAACATAATCAAAATTATCCATTTTGTATTCAGTAATGTACTCCAGTTCTTCTTTGGCCACAAATTCCTTGCCTTTCCACAGATCTGAGAAGTAAACTATCCTTTGTTCCTCTAATTTCTTTATAATATTTCTATGTCTAAAACATGAACCCATTTGGATCTTATCCAGATTCTTAGTTGTGAGTCAATGCCTAGTTCTTGCCATATTAGTTTTCAATTTTCCCAGCAGTTTTTGTCAAATACTGCATATCCCAAAAGTTGGGGTCTTTGGGCTTGTCAAGCACTAGATTATTGTAGTCATTGTCTATTGTGTCTTGCAAACCTAACTTATTCCTTTGATTGGCTATGCTTTTTCTTACCCAATGCCAAATAATTTTGATGACCACTGCTTTATAATTTAGTTTTAGTTCTGATATAGCTAGATCACCCTCCTTTGCATTTTTCATTCTTTTTATGAAATTCTTCATCTTTTGTTCTAAATGAACTTTGTTACTTTTAGGTTTTGATAAAGGCCCCATTTCCAAAATATATAGAGAATTGACTCTGATTTGTAAGAAATCAAGCCATTCTCCAGTTGATAAGTGGTCAAAGGGTATGAACAGACAATTCTCAGATGAAGAAATTGAAACTATTTTTAGCCATATGAAAAGATGCTCCAAGTCCTTATTAATCAGAGAAATACAAATTAAAACAACTTTGAGATACCACTACATACCTCTCAGATTGGCTAAGATGAGAAGAAAAGACAAGGAGGAATATTGAAGGGGCTATGAGAAAATTGGGACTCTAATACATTGTTGGTGGAACTGTGAACGGATGAAACCTTTTGGTACAGCAATTTGCAACAGTGCCCCAAGGATGACCAAATTGTTCCTATCCTTTGATCTAGCAGTGTTTCTACTGTGCTTTTATCCCAGATAAATCTTAATGAAAATATAAAAGAACACTTTATAAGATTTTTGATGGAGAGAGACATTTATAACTAGAAAAAGGACTGTAGAGACTGAATGTGTATCACAATATATTATTTTCACATTTTTAGTTGTTGGTTGCTTGCTTTTTTTCTTTTTCATTTCTTTCTCTTTGATTTGATTTTTCTTGCGCTACATAATAAAGGTGGAAATATGTTTGGAAGAGTTGCACATGTTTAACATCTATTGAATTATTTGTTGTCTAGGAGGGGATGGGGAGAAGGGAGGGAGAAAGATGTAGGACACTAGGTTTTGCAAGGGTGAATATTGAAAACTATTTTGCATGTATTTTGAAAATAAAAAGGTATCATTAAAAAAAACAAAGATCAAACAAAATCTAAAAAAAAAAGCTATAAAAATTGAGGCCTTTATTTTCCATCTTCTCACCTTCTTCTTTATGCAGACTATCTTCTGACATCATTCAACTGAAACTTCTCTCTTAAAAATTACCAATGATTTCTATAAATCTTTAAATCTCATGACTTTTTCTTAATCTGCATCTTTTATCTGTAGCCTATAGTACTGCTATTCACCTTATTTTCTAGATAGCCTCTAAGTTTTCATGACACTACTCTTTCTTAGCTGTCCTCCTACAGTATGAATTATTCTTCTCAATCTTCTTTCTTAATTCTTCATATAGATTGTATTCATTAACCATGGGTATCTTCCAAGGAAATGTCCCAGGAATTCTTCTCTTTTTATTCTATATTATCTTGTTTAAAGACTCCACCATATACCATAATTTTGATGATCATTTCTATGCAGAAGATTATAAGATCTATTTATCCAATTTTAAGCTGTCTCTTAACTTCCAATCTTGCATCACAAGTTGGCTTTTGAACATCTCAAATTGTACATTCTTCCCCTGCTAGACCAATTTCTGCCAGACAGTAAGTTTTTTTTATTTGATCCTATAAATGATAAAGAAAAATTGAAATTTTTGATTGTGTCTGTATTTATGTGTGTGTGTATGTGTGTGTGTGTGTGTGTGTGTGTGTGTGTGCATGTGTGCATGTGTATGCGTATGAGATTGTTTGTTCATGTGGATATTTTAATTAAGGAAAAACAGAAGTTGAGAGATATTTGAGGGGAAAGGCCAATCAGAAAGATATTATGATAGTCAAAAAGTGTGTATGATGTTCTGCACTAGTTTGCCTTCTATGCAAGTGAAGAAAAAATGTGATATATATATATATATATACATATATATATATATATATATATACATGATATACATGAAACAGAAATTGATCTAGTGGGGAAAGAAAGAATGTGCTACTTTGGAAATATATTGCATATGTAAGGTACAAGTATAAGTGAGCAATTGAAGATGATGTAAATTTTAGGGCTCTGGTGACTGGAAAGATGGTGGTACCCTTAACCATAATGGTAAAGTTGGGAAGAGGTAATGGTTTTAGGAGAAAGATAATTAGTTCTCTATTGGCCATTCTCAGCTTCAGGTGCTTAGGAGAAATAAAATTTGGACATCTCAATACAAATACAATTTGAGATGTCCAAAAGCCAACTTGTGATGCAAGATTGGGGTTTAGTTGATTCTCTAGGGTTCTCTAAATATAACATCATCTGGAAAGAGTATTAATTTGATTTCCTCATTACAAATTCTAATTCCTTTAATTTCTTTATCTTCTCTTATTGCCAAAGCTAGCATTTCTAATATAATATCAAATAGTAATGGTGATAGTGGGCAACCTTGTTTCACTCCTAATCTTATTGATTATAGTTCCAGCTTATCATCATTATATATGATACTTGCTGATAGTGTTAAGTAGATGCTACTGACTATTTTAAGGAAAAGTCCATTTATTCCTATACTCTCTAGTGTTTTTAATAGGAATTGATTTTGGATTTTATCAAATTTTTTTTCTGCATCTATTGAGATAATCATGTTTTATGTTAATTTGATTATTATTGTTCTAATCAATTATGTTAACAGTTTTCCTAATTTTGAACCAGCCCTGCATGGAAATGGTTTTTTTTTTTATCCTATAAATGAAAAAGAAAAAGAAAAAATAAAATAAAATAAAATAAACCCACAGATGTTTCCTATTTCAAGCTTTTTTTATGAACACATATATGTTATTTGCCTCATAATCACTTGCTTGAGCCAAGGCCTTACTATTTTCCAGTATCAAAAATGCTAAACGTATATATACATTTATGAATATTGATGTATTTCTTGTGTTTTGTACGCCCATAGATGTTTCCAGATAATAAGTAATACATATTTTTGCCTTTATATAGTACTTAGCAGAATGGCTGAAACATTGTAAGCACTCAATAAATACTTGTGCTAGTGCCTTCCCTTTGTGGATTATTTAAAATTTATTCTGCATTTAGTTTATTTGTACATGGTTGTTTGCATGTTGTCTCACTTAATTAGTTGGTGAGGTCTTTGGGAGCAGAGTCTATCTTTTAACATTTGTATGTGTATGGGGGGGGGAGGTAGTGTCCTTGGAGCTAAACCAAGTGTCTGGTACATAGAAAATGCTTAATAAATATATCTTGCCTAACTGACTAATTGTAGTTCTGCCTTCCAAAACATTTATAAGGGAAATATATGAGTTAAATTCACACACAAACACACATACACAAACACATCCTAAAAAGCTCAATTCTGATTTTTCCCATTTATTTCTTTGGAGGAGGTTATCTCCTCTATCCCAGATGTGGAGTGGGAAGCAGGGAGCTATAAACAAAGAAGCATAGAGATGCAGATGTTATTTGCTTCCTAGGCACTCTCTTGAGCCAAAGCCTATTGTTTTCCAGTATCAAGAAGACCCAAACAAAGATATAATCCTGATTCTCAGATAGATATAAAAATGAATTCTAAAAGCAGGAGATTCAAATCACTCCTTATATTCATGAACTGTTAACTGAGACTCAAACTTTATAATTAAATCTGAAGGATGCTAAAAGCCATTACCAATGTACCACACACCCATTTCCTATACCTTATATATAAACTTTGATTTCAATAATAATAACTGACATTTACATAATCTTTCAAAAATTTACAAACCATTATGCATGTATGTGCAAACATGTATTCACTCTTGTATATATATATGTATATCTATCTATATCTATATCTATATCTATATCTATATCTATAGATATAGATAGATAGATAGATAGATATATGTATATATATATATGGATAATTTTTTTTTGATCCTCATCCTAATACTATATGATTGGTGCAATTATTGTCTCCATTTTATAGGTAATTAGACACTGAGATACATAGCTAGTGTCTAATGCAGCATCTCTAAAATCAGGTTTTCCCAATGTCAAATTTAGCACTTTAGTTACAAACAAAGCCCTCTTGTCTAATGGCCCTGATTATTCCCAGGCTTATAGGATATCAATAAGAGGCAGAGAGGCAGAAAGGACCTGAAGGATAATTTGTACACCAGCTTTACTTAACAGGTGAGAAGATTAAGACATCCTGATGTGAAGGGACATTCACAAAGTAATATAAATAGTAGGTGGTATAATCAGAACCAGATTTTTTTCATGCCAAACCTTGTACTTTTATCCCTCAACTGTCCTAGAAGCAGAAATTTAATGCAATAGATAGAGCACTGGTTGTGTAACCAAGAAGATGACCATAGATGCTTATTATAACTAGATAACCTTGGGCAAGCCTCTCTCTCTCTCTCTCTCTCTTTCTCTCTCTCTCTCTCTCTCTCTCTGTATATATATATATATATATATATATATATATATATATATATATATATATATATATATATATATATATATATATATATATATATATATATATATTTTTTTTTAACCTCAATTTCCTCAACTATAAAATCAAGATAATAATGTACATTTCTGAGTTGTTTCAAACATGAATAATGAAACAATAAAATGTCTTGTATAATGTCTGGCACATAGGCTGTTAATAAATGCTTGTTCCCTTCACCTTCCCCAATGATCAGGAAAAGCCTCATGAACAGTCACATCTCTAACCAAAAAGCATTATTTTCTCGATTGTCTTGGATATAAAATGAAAACTTCTGTTTGGTACTTATACCCCATCATAGTTTTGCTCTGAATTATCCTTCATATTTCTTATAAATAATTCTATATTCTGGTCAATTAGTCTTAATTTCTTTTTCCAGGATATAATATTACTTTTTTGTTTGTTTGTTTCTGTGTCTTCGCAAAGATTATCCCCTTCTGTTTGTAGCATTTTCTTTGCAATCTTCAGTTTTTTGAATTCTTAGATTTTTTTAAAAGTTCAGTTTAAGGGTTAAATGCTATGTCAAAATCTTTGATGATTTCTTCAAATTTTTAGATTCTTCAACCATATTTACTTTTTATATATTTTATACTTTTGTATATATTTTGTACTTAATTATTGGTATACATGTTGTTTCTTCCAATAGAATATAAATTCCTTAATGTCAGGGACAATTTCATTGCTGTTTCTAAATCCCTAGCATTTAGCACAGTGCCTGACAAAATGTAACTTAAATAAAAGTTTATTGAATTTAAATAAATTATATAAACAATGACTCAGGATCAGCAAGATCCATAGTCCCATGGATCTTGGATATTGCTTACAATGGCTCAAAATCCATTGAAACCTTTCTATGTGTAATTCTTGGTCTTTGTCCTCTTATAAGTTCATCACAGGCATAAAACAATATATCAAGGGTCTTTCTGATGTTCTTTAGAAGCCATGCATATATTAGCAAATAGCAGACTGACTGATTATGGAGCTTTTTTGCTTTTGCCATACAACAAACTCATCTTTTTGTTCACTATTTTTATTGACTTCTGCAATTTAATTCACCCAAGGTTTTGCTACAATGCTCATACTAACAATGTGTGTCTCACTTGCCCTTTGTTGATTTCTATTTCAGTTCTTTGGAAGTTATCATATTCTATGACTCATATCCATGCAAAGTGGAAAATTTTGCTATTAATAAATCAGTTGATTAGTATTTTTCTGAAGACTGATTTTCATTATTAAATTTTATTTTTAATTTATGAAATAAAATAAACATTTTCATAACATAATACAATAAAAATATGATTGCATATTTAACTGCAAATCTACTGTGTACAACCTTCTATTCTACTTAAAATGTACCAGGTTCTGTGCAATGAATTATGTATTCAAAGAAGCTCTTAACCCCAAACCAAAAATAAAAAAATAGACTTTTCTTTGAAGGAGCTCAAAGGAAGAGACAATATGCAAAAATATGTACAAATAAGATATATTGTGAAGAACTGATGACAATGTAAAGACATAGAAAGAGTACATTGATGAGAAGGGAGGGAATTACAGTCATGTAATTGTCAGGGAAAATAGTTGGGATCTGATGATGAAATGTCTTTGTGAGGAAAGGCAAGAAGGCTAGTGTTATGGGATCAAAGAATATATGGAAATAAAAAAGGTTTAAGGAGATTGAATGTTAGGAAGAGATCAAATTAAGGAGGACTTTAATAGTCAGACAGAAAAGGGTGGAGCCAAGATGGCAGAGAGGACTCACATTCTTTCTGACCTTCTCCTACAATCCTCAGGCTAATTAGCAAATCCAGTATCTGAATTATCTTTGGACCAGTAGAATCCACAAATATTGGGAATGCAGCAAATTATCAGCAGAAGATAATTTAAAAGATCATCTGAAAAGGTCTGTCTAAATTGGAAATGAGAGGGAGGCAGCCAGCACAAGCAGCTGAGCATAAATACTTATAAATAGTAAGGCAAGCAGTGAGGTTTGGACTGGGGCAGGGGAGAAGGAGGGTAGGATGGGGATGTGAACCCTGCCAGGTGGAGAATCTATGGGGAGGAATTTACAGGAATCTATAGTGAACTATTGCTGAAAATGCAGCAACAGAAATTATGATAAGACAACTTGCTAAAGAAAATGCTAATGAAATTTGTACTAGTGTAATGTGCTGTTGTCTCCAGAAGCTGCCAATTGCTCTCTGGGAGATCTGCTGTGTCAACTCAAATCTCTCAGACAGATTCTTCTTCCCGTAGAGAACCGTTGACTCCAGACAGTTGCTGGTAACTGTCGTCCAGAGAAGTGACTTCCCTTCCTGCAGAAAGCAGCATCAAGCCTGGTCTAAAGCAGAGACTATCTATCTCTGGAGTGCTGCCCTCTTTATCCTCCCAGAGAATGGGCATGGGATAATGCAAGGGCTTCTGGGAAGAATTACTTCAACCAATGACCTTGCTCCTCCTAAGCATGCAAGCTCTTCCCCAGGAAAGGCCGGAACTAGAGAATCCTCAAGTACTGACTTAGCACTTAGTAAGAACCTAACATCTCATTATCTCATTAGCACTTATTAAGATCCTAACATACTAGGACTACACAAGGATGCTCCTTTAGAGGAGATAAGATGACACTGTGCCACAGTGGGCACAAATGTTTTTTATACCCAGGCTATAATGCATAACATTGGAAGCTGGGGTCCTTTTTGGCAAGGGATTTCCAGAGAGACTCACCAATGCTTTTATTGTAGTAAGATAGGGCATCTGAAAGATCAATGTGGGCATAGAAACAGAGTGAGAAAACAGGGTGGGAGAACAAGACCAAAACCCCATGTCCAAAATGCAATAAAGGCTTCCATTGGGCATCAGAATATAGATTGATTCAGTGAAACAGAATGCAGCCCATCCCTAGGGCCAAAGGCAAGAAACACTTGGGCATAATGGCATGTAAGTTCTGATTAGCTTTCTGGAGGTCTCTGGACTTGCTCCTTCTAGGATTCCTAAGGTGTAAACTCCCTTTACAGGTCTGAGCCAGAGAACTGTCAAGTCAACCTGAGTTCTCACCTTGTAATTGTCCATAAAACCTGAGTTCTCACCTAGTAATCCTAACAAGTTTCATCATGTATCAGGGGATCCAATAATTCCTGATGATTTTGAAGTTCTGTAACAGTCTTATCAATAATTTTTGATGTTCAAGAGTATTGCAAGGAGTCTACAGAAGTTCAGTGCTCAGACATAACCAACTCACCTGGAAAATAGATCTGAGAGAGATAATCTAATGATTATTAGAATCCCTGAAATCCGTGATGAAAACAATAGCCTAGACTATCTTTTAGGAAATCATCAAAGATAACTGCCCAGATTTCATAGAATCAGAAGATAAAATGACCATTGAAAGAATTCACCAAACACCTCCTGAAAGAGACCCTAAAATTAACCCAAGGAATATCATGGCTAAATTTCATAACTATCGGACCAAGGAAAAATTTTTTACAAGCAGCCAGAAAGAAACAATTCAAATACCAAGGAGCCACAATAAAGATTACTCAGAACCTAGCAGCTTCCATCATAAAGGATCCACGGAGCTGGAATATGATATTACAAAATGCAAAGAAACTTGGTATGCATCCAAGAATAAAATTCTGAGCTTTTTCTTTCAGGGAAGAAGATGGACATACAATGAAACTGGTGAATTCCATTTATTTTTTATGAAAAGTCAGAGCTAAACAAAAAACCTTGACTTCCAAATAGAGAGCTCAAGAGAAGCATTAAAAAAGAAAAAAAAAAACTCTTGAGAATGGTATTTCTGTTATGGATATAAGCAGAGAGTAAATAATCTGATTTTTACTTTTTTACTGTTTTAATAGTATAGTATAATATAATATAATATAATATAATATAATATAATATAATATAATATAATATAATATAATATAATATAATATAATATAATATAATATAATATAAAAAAGAAACTAGAGGTGTAAAAGGGATTGTATCAGAAAAAAAGGGAAATTACATCTCAAAAAGTAGCAAAGAAAACCTATAATAATTGAAAGAAAGAAGGGAAGGTGATGAATATTGTGTGAATCTTACTCTCATAAGATTTGGGTCAAAGAAAGAATATTAGATATATTTGGTTTCATCAAGAAACTTCTTTTAACTTATAGAACAGTGGGAGGGGAAAGGGAAAAGGAAAGTGATAGGATAAATAGAAGGGAAAACAAAAATAGTAGGGAAAAGGTATAAGAAAGGAGGAGGGTCTCTAAAAGGAGAGAATTGCTTGAGGCAAGTAGTGCTCATTAATAAAATATTGGAGATGAGGGGAAAGGGAAAAGGAAAGAGAAAAATACTATTTGGTGTTAATAAGATGGCAGGAGATGCAGAATTAGTAGTTTTAACTGTAAATGTGAATGGAGTGAATTCTCCTATAAAGTGTAAGCTGGTATCAGATTGGATTAAAAGCCTGAACCCTACAATATATTGTTTACAAGAAACACATTTAAAGCAGAGTGATACATATAGAGTAAAGGTAAAAGGCTAGAGCAGAATCTATTATCCTTCAGGTAGAAGAAATTAAAAAAAAAAAAAAAAAAGCAGGGTAGCTATCCTGATCTCAGATCAAGCAAAAGCAAAAATGGATCTAACTAAAAGAGATAAGGTACTTTATCTTAAGTGTACCTTAGATAATTTCCATAGATAATGAAGCAATATCAATATTAAACATATATGCACCAAGTAGTATAGCATTGAAATTTCTAAAGGATAAGTTAAGAGAGTTGCAAGAAGAAATAGACAGCAAAACTATAATAGTGGGAAATTTCAACATCACTCTCTCAGAACTAGATAAATCAAACTACAAAATAAATAAGAAAGAAGTTAAAGAGGTAAATAGAATACTAGAAAAACTATATATGATAGATCTTTGGAGAAACTTGAATGGAGACAGAAAGGAGTGCAATTTCTTCTCAGCAGTTCATGAAATCTATATAAAAATTGACCATCTATTAGGAGATAAAGACCTCAAAATCAAATGCAGAAAGACAGAAATAGTGAATGCACTTTTTTTTTATTCAGATCACGATCCAATAAAAATTCAATTCAATAAAAGGTCAGGGGGAAATAGACCAAAAAGTCATTGGAAACTAAATTATCTCATCCTAAAGAGTGAATTGACGAAATAACAAATCATAGACACAATCAATAATTTGATCCAAGAGAATGACAATAATGAGACAATATACCAAAATTTGTGGGAGGTAGCTAAAGCTGTAATAAGGGGAATTGTACTTATCTCTAGAGGCTTAATTGCATAAAATTGAGAAAGAAGATCAATGAATTGAGCTTGAAACTAAAAAATTAGAAAAAGAATAAACAAAATACTCCCAAACAAATACCCAACTTAAATGTTAAAAATAAAAGGAGAGATCAATAAAATTGAAACTAAAAAAACCTATTGAATTCATAAATAAAACTAAGAGTTGATTTTATGAAAAAAACAACAAAATAGATAAACTTTTAGTTAGTTTGATTAGAAAAAGAAAAGAGCAAAAGCAAACTGTTTGCCTCAAGAATGAAAAGGGAGAAATATCCAACAATGAAGAGGAAATTAGAGCAATAATTAGGAGTTACTTTACTGAACTTTATGCCAATAAATTTGATAACCTAAGTGAAATGGAGGAATACTTACAAAAATTTAGATTTCCCAGATTAATAGTCCCATTTTAGAAATTTACATGCGAATTCTTCTAAACATTTAAAGAGCAATTAACTCCAATAATATACAAACTATTTGAAAAAATAGGAAGTGAAGGACTCTTACCAAATTCGTCTTATGACACAGACATGGTACTGATACCTAAATCAGGTAGGACAAAAACAAAGAAAGAAAATTATAGACCAATCTCCCTAATGAATATTGATGCTAAAATCTTAAATAAAATATTAGCAAAAAGACTACAGAAAACCATCCCCAGGATAATACACTATGACCAAGTGGGATTTATACCAGGAATGCAGGGCTGGTTCAATATTAGGAAAACTATTAGCATAATCAACTATATAAATAACTAAATTAACAAAAACTATATGATCATCTCAATAGATGCAGAAAAAGCATTTGATAAAATCCAACATCCATTCCTACTAAAAACACTTGAGAGTATAGGAATAAATGGACTATTCCTTAAAATAATTAGGAGCAAATATTTAAAACTGTCAGTAAACATCATATGTAATGGCGATAAACTGGAACCTTTCTCAGTTAAGATCAGGAGGGAAACAAGGTTGCCCACTATCCCATTACTATTCAATATTGTACTAGAAATGCTGGCCTCAGCAATAAGAGCTGAGAAAGAAATTAAACAATTTAGAGTAGGTAATGAGGAAATCAAACTATCACTCTTTGCAGATGATATGATGGTATATCTAGAAGAGCCCAAAGGTTCTGCTAAAAAGCTATTAGAAATAATTCAGAACTTTAGCAAAGTTGCAGGATACAAAATAAATCCACATAAATCCTCAGCATTTGTATATATCACCAACAAAATCCAACAGTTAAGAGTTACATAGAGAAATTCCATTAAAAGTAATTGCCAAAAGTATAAAATATTTGGCAATCTATCTGCCAAGGGAAAGTCAGGAACTATATGAGCAAAACTACAAAACATTTTCCACACAAATAAAGTCAGATCTAAACAATTGGGCAAATATCAAGTGCTCTTGGATAGGTCGAGTAAATATAATAAAGATGATAATACTACTTAAACTAATCTATTTATTTAGTGCTATACCCATCAAACTCCCAAGAAATTATTTTACTGACCCAGAAAAAAAAACAATAAAATTCATCTGGATGAACAAAAGGTCAAGAATTTCAAGGTAACCAATGAAAAAAAAATCAAATGGAGGTGCCCTAGCTATTCCAGATCTAAAACTATATTATAAAATAGTGGTCATTAAAACCATTTGGTACAGGCTAAGAAATAGAGGAGTTGATCAGTGGAATAAATTAGGTTCACAGAACAAAACTGTCAATGACTATAGCGATCCAATATTTGACAAACCCAAAGGTGCCAGCTTTTGGGATTAAAATTCACTATTTGACAAAGATTGCTTGGAAATTAGAAACAGATGGCAGAAAGTAGACATAGACCCACACCTAACAGTGTAAAACAAGATAAGGTCAAAATGGGTTCATGATCTAGACATAAAGAATAATATTATAAATAAATCAGAAAAACATAGGCCAGTTTACCTCTCATATTTGTGGAAGAGGAAGGTATTTCTGACCAAAAACAACTAGAGATCATTATTGATCACAAAACATATATTTTTGATTATATTAACTTAAAAAGTTTTTGTACAAACAAAAGTAATTCATACAAGATTAAAAGGAAAGCAGTGAACTGGAAAAACATTTTTACATCCAAAGGATCTAATAAAGACCTCATTTCTAAAATATATAGAGAATTGACTCAAATTTATAATAGTTTAAGACATTCTTCAACTGATAAATGGTCAAAGGATATGAACAGACACTTTTCAGATGAAGAAATTAGAACTATTTGTAGTCACATGAAAAGGTGCTCCAAATCACTGTTGTTCAGAGAAATGAAAATTAAGACAACTCTGACTTACCACTACACACCTGTCAGTTTGGCTAAGATGGCAGGAAAAGATGATGTGGAATGTGGGAAAACTGGGACTCTGATATATTGTTGGTGGAATTGTGAATGGATCCAGCCATTTTGGAGAGCAATTTGGAACTATGCTAAAAAAGTTATCAAACTCTATATACCCTTTGATCCAGCAGGGTTTCTACTGGGCTTATATCCCAAAGAGATCATAAAGAAGGGAAAGGAACCCAAATGTGCAAAAATATTTGTGGCAGCCCTCTTTGTAGTGGCAAAAAAATGGAAAGTGAGTGGATGCCTATTAAGTGAAGAATAGCTGAATAAATTATAGTATATGAATGCTATGGAATACTGTTGTTCTGTAAGAAACGACCAGAAGATGATTTCAGAGTGGCCTACATGAACTGATGCTAAGTGAAATGAGCAGAACTAGGAGATCATTATACATGGCAACTACAAGACTACATGATGATCAATTCTGATGGACGTGGTTCTTTTCAACAATGAGATGATTAACAGTTATCTATAACCAGAGAAAATCATGGTAACAGAGTGTGGAATACAGCATAGCATTCTCACTCTGTCTGTTGTAATTTTCTTGTATTTTGTTTTCTTTCTCATTTTTTTCTTCTTTCTTGATCTGATTTTTTCTTGTTCAGCAAAATAATGGTATAGATATGTATACATGTATTAGATTTAACATTTATTTCAACATATTTAGCATGTATTGGACTACCTGCAAGCTAAGGGAAGGGGTGGTGGAATGGAGGAAAAATTTGGAACAAAGGTTTTGCAAGGGTCAGTGTTGAAAAAAAACTTACCCATGAATATGTTTCTTAAATAAAATACTTTAATAAAAAAAGTCATACAGAAGATTTTACATTTTATTTTGGGGGTTTGTTCAAAGGAGAGATTTTGGGTCATTAAGATTTTTTTTCAGCTTCTGTAAGCTTTACTTCACTATTGTATCCTTCTCTTGCTGAATGGCGATTGCATTGTTTCCCTGTGGAATTTTGGGCCAAATTCATTATTCACTTACTTCATACTCAAAATACAAATCCACATGTTTGAGCTCTGTCCTTCCAACTGTTTGTCTATTGTCTTTACATTCTTCACCTACTTCTTGTTGCTTTTTTTCTTCCTGTTTTGATAGTTATGCTTTGACATGTCTTTTGGATGTTTATAGATTTTATCCAATAGTCTCTGCAATATGCTTATAATTAATTCAAGCAGCACAATGTTACAGAGTAGACCTCAACATCTACAGGGAATCCATTTTAAACTTGAATATGCAGAGGAGAAATCCATAGCAAGCTCACACTTTCCTGCTTTCTACTTTACCCGATAATCACAACATAATTGAATGATTTCCTGATAATGCCCTCTGAATTTTCTCAGTTCCCTTTCTCCCTTTGCTTGCTGAAATTCTATTTGTTGAGATGAATAATTTTAATTTAATTTAAAAGCAAATTCCCCTGCATGGAGTAACACTCTGAGAAGGTTAAGAAATATTTATACCTAAGAATAAAAAAAAAAACCCTGACATTAGGGTTTGAGAAGGTGAGAGCAGGGAATGGAGTTAGAGATAGATTCCAGAAAAAAGATCTGAAGAAAAACATTACCTAATTCCCAGTCTTTCTTAGCATTAAAACTGCCTTTGATCCTCTTCAGTGTAAGTAGGAAAGATTATATTAAAAACATTCAGATACCTTATTCATAATTCATGAAGTTATTGCTCATAAAATGATTATGAAAACTTGTGTGGTATGATTACCATTATTTATTAAAATTAGTCACATGAAAGCTAAATGTGCAATCAATCACTACACCTGTCACTTGTTTCCTCCTTCCTAATTTACCTATATGCAGAGTTGATAGGTGCTACATAAAAATAATGTAAAGAATGTAATAATATAAAAGTTTATATGGTATGTCATAGTCAATTATAAGTATTATGGTATTTTTCTTTATGGTTGCAGCAGAAATATAATTTGAGTTCCTGTAGAGCTCTAAAATCAGGGTTACTTAATTTTCCCTTTGTTTTCTTTTTCTATCTTTATTAATTATATCTCCCCCCTTCTTTTAGCTCAATTATCCTTTAGGTTATTTTAAAATGTCAGTACCAATTGCATTTGATTTTTTCTCTCTTTTCTTAATTTAATATTAAAAAGTGATTTATTTTTTGACTCAAATGTAGAATGATGTAAACTGTAGGTCGAAGATAATTTACAAAACAAAAAAAATTAAAATACACAGCCTATTTACTCTAATTTTTCATCCTATTTCTTAATTAGATAAAATACAACAATTATTACATATCATCTCACAAATTTTTTATTAACTCTCTATTAGTGAACAGATTAAGCTACTTGCTGAGGAAGATGAAAAATTTAACTAATATATGGTTCATAGTATTAAGGACATTGAATTCTAGAAGATAATATACAAGCATTGCTATAATACATGATTTAATATACTGTGTATATCAGAGATAATATACTGTGTATATTAGTTTTTAAAAAGTACCAAATTATATGTAAGAGGAAAAGACCTTACTGACTATTGGTAGCAAAGCATGATTTCATGGAAGAAGTAGCATCTTAAATGTAATTACTAAGATTGATTGATAGTCAATAAGTTCAAAAGGAAAAGGAGGCATTCTGAGGATAGAGGACAGATAGAGTGATGGAATTAAAGTATTAAAGTGACTGTGTCTTAAAATGTGGAAAGAATATTCCACTTTGGATAAAGCTTATAGTGTGGTTGGAGGGGAGTTATATGAGATAAGGAAAGCAACAAGTCAGCAAACATTAATTAACCAATTTCTGTGCACTAGGTATTGTGGTAAGCAGAGGAGACATCAAGAAAGCCAGGGAAGGCAGCAGGAGAGGAGGGAGAAAATTCTAAGTATGGGATTCAGCTAAAGAAAAGGCCTATATCTAAGAGAAAGAACATTTTGTTCATGTGGGAGCCACTGTTTCAATAAATAGTAGAAGGGATAAGCATAAGAATACTGGAAAGATAGGAGGGGGATAAATTATGAAAGGTTTTAAATGCCAAACTGGATTTTTGTAATGATCCTAGAAACAATAAGGAACTATTGGAATTTATTGATCAAGGGTGTGACAGTTAAACATAAACTTTAGGAAAATAATTTATTGAATGGTTTGTTCAGGAAGTTCTTTGGGGAAAGAGAACTCTTACATTAGTTCTGGCATGAGGTGCTAAGTATTTGTATCAGAGTAGTGGCAGTATCACAGGAGAAAAGTGGTTGTAAAGGGAACATTGAAAGGTCCTAGCATCAGATTAGAGATGGGGAGTGAAAAATAGGAGAGTTAGTCAAGGATGTCACTTAGATTTTAAGTTGAAGGTCTGGGAAGATAGTTTTACCCTCTATGATACCAGGGAAGATTCTGGTGAGGGGGTTGGTTTTGGACATGTAAAGTTTAAGATGTGAGAAATGAATTGGATAATGTCAGGTTTAAATTCAGTGGAGAGATAAGGATAAGATTTGATACTTTGAGAATCATCCCAGGATGAAGATGGTTAATTAAATTCATGGGAGCTGAGGATGGACCTTAAGTGATACACACAGAATTGGAGGTTGGTTGATGGTTTAGTGAAGGAAATTGAGGAGCAGTGACATAGATATGAGCACAAACAGAAGTTTAGCGTGTCTCTAAATCTTACACAGAAGATAACATAAAGGAGGAGAGGGTGAACAAAGGCTTCAAAAGATCAAAAAGAATAAGGATATAGAAAAGGCTATTATGTCTGGCAATTAAAAGATAATTGATAGCTTTCAAGTGGGTAATCACAATGGAATAATTGGGTCAGAAGTTGGATTTTAAAGGGATAAGAAAAATTGAGGAGAGATGAAGGAAGTACTTATTGCAAATTACTAATTTAGGTATTCACTTTATCTACAAATTAGTCTTAGAGAATTACATTGAGAAGTTAGGTATTTTGCATAGTCATGGAACCAAAAAGAGATCAGAGTTAGGATGTGATTACCATCCTTCCAGGTCCCAAAGTCACCTCTTAATTCACTGTATCATTCTGCAGACTTTAAGACATTACAGAAATATGTTCTGTTATCCTTGAGGATATTGGATGTAGTAAATTTAGTGTTAAATCAAAATTCTGCTTTAAATATCTATTAACTGTGTGAATTGCTTAATGTTTTTCAGCATCAATTTCCTTATCTGCAAAATGGATATAATAATAAGATGCATGTCTTAGGATTTTATCAAGATCAAATGAAATTATGTATCTGAATAAATATTTTATATTTAAACATATATTTATATGTTGGATAATGAATTTATCCATTTATCCAATGAATTTAAACACATATTTATATTTATACACATATTGATATCTGTATGAAAAGTCAATATTGTTAGTTATAATTTGGAAAAGCAATATGGCTAGTATATATATAGAGAGAGAGAGCTAGCCTCTTAATTAGGGAGACTTGAATCCATGTGCTCCTCCATGACCCTTAACAAGCCTCTTAACTTTCAGCATTCTAGGTCTGGGGTGTGAAATCAAAGCACTACCTGGGCCCCACTATCAATTATGAGTGTAGCTTGTATCCTATTAAAGTGTAATTGGGAAATGTTCAACAAAATAAAAATATAGTAAAATATAGAAAATCTTGATATGTGATTTTCTCAGTCAATATGAGTATTTCCTATAGTTTCCTGCCCTTTCCCAGATTTTTTTATTTGATTGTGACATTGTTGTTCTAGACAACTCTAAGATTATTATTTCCAGAAAAAAGTGTCAACCTGGATTAGTAAATAAAGTTTCCTCACTTTGTGATTTCACCATCTCAGGAAATCATAGGTCTAGTCTGTATCCTATTTGTAATTTAGAGGTATACACTTTTCTAAACAGCAGTTAGAAACATCTTAACCCTCCTAGAAATTTCTCTTATAGTCTTTATAAGGCTTGCTGGAAGTGCCTGGTAATAAACTGAAGTGTAAAAAAATTTGCCCAAGTGCAAAACTGCAACCATAGACATAAAGAATGAATCTTTTGCCTAATAAATAACATCTGTTTGCCTTCAGTTGATTTAAAAATATAGATGATTCCTAAGAAATGTGTATTTACAAAAAATAATCTTCAAATAATTTTGAGTAGGCAGATTTGTAAATATAACAGAGCAATATTTTCACTGTAATCAATAGTCATCTGCTTTGAAATGAATAGTAATGGAAAATACCTTTTTTGGGATATTATTAATCATTTTATTTTCTTTTTTGCTGGAGTAGGGAATTGAAGGGTAGGCAGGTGGTACTTTTGTTTCAATTTGCTTTCATGCTCCTATGGTCACAGGTGGCTACTTGATGTACCTAGCTACTGAGTCATAGGTGTGAATGCCAAGTTAACAGTTATGCACAGCTGTTTTTAGCATTTCAGAAACTGTCAAATGGTCTGTAGACAGTGTGTTCACATCTTGCCAGAGTTTTTTTCGCTTATGTTTTACCCAGGCAAGTGTTTTCTATTATCTGTATGATAAGTTGCATAGCTGTGAATTCCAAAACCAAAAAATGTGCATTTCAAAATCATTGGCATTTTGAAAAGCTGTTAAAGGTACCCGTAAAAAGTGCTACTTTTGTCTAAAAGTGGTGTCTGAATGTTATGAGGCTTTGGGGGAACTGATTCCTAAGGCTTAACAGAGCTGTCTGGTAGAAAACTGACAAAGGCAAAATTTTGCCTAAGTGTAGAAACTCATTAATAGACATAAAGATTGGTCAATTTGCCTTCAGTTAATTTAAAAAAATAATATAATCATACATAATCACTAAGAAAAAGGTATTTGAAAATTAACTTGGCCATCAAAATATTTATGGAATCAATACATAAATTAATAGCTTTTGGACACTCTTAGGCTCATATGTATGGTACAAATTTGTAAAACATGGCCAGTGTTTGTAGTAATTCCACCCTTGGAAAAGGACCTGTATGTGCCAAAATGTTTGTGGCAGCCCTTTTCATAGTGGCTAGAAACTGGAAAATGAATGGATGTCCATCAATTGGAGAATGGTTGGGTAAATTATGGTATATGAATGTTATGGAGTATTATGGTTCTGTAAGAAATGATCAACAGGAGGAATACAGAGAGGCTTGGAGAGACTTACATCAACTGATGCTGAGTGAAATGAACAGAACCAGGAGATCATTATACACTTCAACAATGATACTCTATGAGGATGTATTCTGATGGAAGTGGATATCTTCAACATAAAGAAGAGCTAATCCAATTCCAATTGATCAATGATGGATAGAATCAGCTACATCCATTAAAGGAACACTGGGAAATGAGTATAAACTGTGAGCACTGTTTTGTTTTGTTTTGTTTTGTTTTTCTTCTCAGATTATTTTTAGCTTCCGAATACAATCCTTCCTTTGCAACAACAACAACAACAAAATTCAGTTCTGCACATATATATTGTACCTAGGATATACTATAAGATATTTAATATGTATGGGAATGCCTGCCATCTAGGGGAGGGGGTGGAGGGAAGGAGGGGAAAAATTTGGAACAGAAGGGAGTACAAGGGATAATGTTATTTTAAAAATTACCAATGAATATGAACTGTCAAAGAAAATTTTATAATTATAAAAAATTAATAAAAAAATTAAAAAAAAATTCCACCCTTGGAAGTCTAATTATGAAATGGTTTGCTTTTATGCTCCCAGCTATAGAGTGCAACTTTCTAATAATGCACTGGGAGATGAACTCCCAATTTTATATAAGGTAAGATCATCCTCTCCTGTATGGTTCCTATTTCACCTTCATTTCCTCTAAAAAGAAGCCCCAGACATCATAAGGAGTCAACCACAGGTATCTGTATAAAATAAAATTAAATATGGAAAATGTGGCCTTTAACAGGATAAGTATGTAAAAACAACTAAATACACACTCAGCTAGTTTCTCTCAGCAGGTCCTGAGTGTCGTTATTAAAATAATCATATATACCTACACTTGTCCGTTTAGGATTCTATAATTCCTATAGTCCTGAAGAAGGAAATTGCAGATGTGGCTAAAGCTTTGTTAGCTGACGGAAAATCACCACCTCTCCCTTCTCTATATTTTTTTTTCTTTGTGTGTCACCCAAATTTTTACTTCACTTTGTACTGAAAACCTTCTCCATGCTTTCTAAGAGCTGAACTCCCCATTAATTTCCTCTTTCACAAAAATGGAAAGAACCATAAATCCCAGGGTTTTCATGACCAACTAACTCCTTTCCAGACATTATTACCAATAAATGAACTAAGAAATATTTATTGGAAATGATATAGTTTATCATTGAATTGCAAGGAGACAATTATATTAGTTTAGTGGACATAATGTTTTAATGTTTTTAAAAGATTTTATAGAAATTGTAGTTCATTTTCACAACAATATTAAGTATTCCTGTTTTAAGAAGATTAAGTTCAGGTCAAAGAGGGTATACAATTTATTCCTTGTCACCTGATTAATGCATCTAGGTCCATAGCCAGAAGTTCCTGCATTCTATTTCATTGTACCATAAACATGATGTCTATTCACTGGATCAGTGAGGTGATTGTTCTGATTGATATAGAATGCTTATTGGGGAGCAGTGGGTAGGGAAGAGTTAGAAACAGAAGTTCTAACTGGATATAAAAGACAAATGGGAATTCTCGGAGAATGCTTTAAAACATTAGGCATTTGATAAAGGAAGTACCTTGAAGGGCAAGATAAATACAGGATGATTTTCCAGAAGTCTGGTTTAGATATGACATGATATGGGTTGGGACTATTGTGGCGGCTTTAAGAAAGAGAAAGGGAAAGGAAGGAAAGAGAAAGACAAGGGAAGGAAGATGTATTATGCACCTACTTTGCCCTAAGTTCTGTATCAAGGGCTTTATAAATTTCTGAGGGAAAGGAAAATTTGAGTAGGATTTGAAAGAAGAAATGGCAAATTTGGAGGCAGTATAGAACTTTGGATTGATAGAAGCTTGTTGAATGCATGCGCACATGATGCTTATCTAGGGGAAATTCAACACTGTTGCCAATATGTCTTTCCCTTCTGCATAACTTTAAAAGTAAGCTCAATGTTCAGGGATCTTAATTGAATAAAAAAGAAAATGACACTCACATCTACCCATAAACTCATTTAAAAGACATAGCCACTACCTGTTCACTTCATTATATTCATAAACTGCATTTGTGTCTTTAGAGCTTTTTCCTCTTGTAAAATCCATTAAATTTTCTCAAAGATGCAAAAAGAAGCATGAATGAGAGGAAAATAGCAAACATTTTCTTTTTGGTTGATTTTTGTTGTTTAACTTGTTTACAAGATGAAAATGTTAGTCTTTATACCAAAGTAACATGAAAAAGCATACAATTATCTAGCAAGGAAGGAATAAAAACCAAAAACATATAAACACTGCCAATAGTTGGAGCAATTAGTATCACAAATTGATGAGAGCACTTATAGACTAATAATGTTCAGAAAAATATAGCCTCACAGGAGACTCATGAGATCAGAGAAACTAGAGTTGAAAGGGATTACCAAAGATTATTATTGAATGGAGTGTTCTAAAACTTATACAATTATAAGACTCCCCTGATTCTGAGAAGGTAACACTGATTTAATAAATGAATCAACTCTTACAACTACTACTACTACTATTACTGTTACTACTACTACTACTACTACTACTACTACTACTACTACTACTACTATTACTGTTCTACTACTATTTCTATTACTACTACTACTACTTTTACTGTTACTACTACTACTACTATTATTACTGTTATTACTACTATTACTGTTCTACTACTATTACTACTATTACACTACTGCTACTGCTATTATTACTATTACTACTATATTACTAGTGCTACTACTACTGCTATTACTGTTACTAGTACAATAACTATTGCTACTATTGCTACTGCTACTTCTACTACTACTACTATTACTCTTAATACTATTACTGTCACTACTACTATTACTCTTAATACTTAATATAGAGAATGCTGTTACTACTACTATTACTACTACTACTATTATATTAATACTGCTACTATTACTATTACTACTATTGCTACTGTTTCTACAACTACTACTATTACTATTAATACTACTACTACTACAAATCTACTGCTATGACTATATAATATAATAGTATTACTATACTATTACTGCTACTACTACTATTGCTATTACTACTACTACTGTAGTAATACAGTATTACTATTACTACTACTACTACTGCTATTACTATTACTTCTATTATTACTACTACTATACTATTACTACTATAGTACTACTACTAATACTACTATTACTATTAATGCTACTACTACTGCTACAACTACTATTGCTATTGCTACTACTATTATTACTGTTACTACTATGATTATTACTATTAATAATACTATTATGCTACTACTGCTACTAGTATTACTGTTACTACTACTACTATTGCTACTGCTATTATTATTACTATTGTTGTTACTATTATTACTAATATTATTATTATTACTACTATGCTACTACTACTTCTACTATTACTACTATACTACTACTATTACTATTGCTACTACTACTACTATCATTGTTACTACTCCTACTACTATCACTATTAATACTACTTGTACTACTATTGCTGTTACTACTACTACTACTACTACTACTATTGCTATTAATTCTATTGCTACTAGACTACTATTACTACTATTATATTACTACTTGCTACTACTACTACTACTATTACTGTTACTATTACTACTACTACTACTACTTTTGCTAGTATTACTACTACTACCACTCAACTAAATTCTTTTTTTTTTTTTAATTTTTTTTTATTCATTTTTCCAAATTATCCCCTTCCTCCCTCCACTCCCTCCCCCCAATGACCGGTAATCCCATACATTTTACATGTGTTACAATATAACCTAGATACAATATATGTGTGTAAATACCATTTTCTTGTTGCACATTAATTATTAGCTTCCGAAGATATAAGTAACCTGGGTAGATAGACAGTAGTGCTAACAATTTACATTCACTTCCCAGTGTTCCTTCTCTGGGTGTAGTTATTTCTGTCCATCGTTGATCAACTGGAAGTGAGTTGGATCTTCTTTATGTTGAAGATTTCCTCTTCCATCAGAATACATCCTCATACAGTATTGTTGTTGAAGTGTATAGTGATCTTCTGGTTCTGCTCATTTCACTCAGCAACATCAACTAAATTATTTATTTACTGGTAAAGAAATTGAGGCACAAGAGGATCAAGTGATTTCTACTAAGTTGTGAAGACAATCTAGAGGCGTCAGGGCTTACTTTTGGAAAGACAATGACCTCTAAGCCAGGAGGAAAAAAAAATCAACTCAGGTGTTGATACTAATATACACTATCTGTATTCACTTAGCAAGTCACTTTGTCTCAGCTTCAGTTTCCTCATTGAGAGGTAAAAAATATTTACTTCAAGGTATTATTATAAGGACAGAATGAAACAATGTCTGTAAAGTATTCTTTAAGACCCTTATGTGTAATAGAAATATTAGATGTTATTATTGTAGCTGAAAAAGGACTCAGTAATTTATGCAAAGATTTGCAGATAGTGAAGGGTTACTCAGTGTAATGGATAGAGGGCTGATCAATGCAGCTAGAAAAATGTAGGTTCAAGTTTTAATTGTTAAGATTTATTGATTATGTGACACTAGGCAAATCATTTAAGCACTTAGGAGTTTAGACCAAAGGAGTCAACTCAAATAGAAATCAGTGCAACTAAACTATATATTAAGATCTCTTTGGACCATATATGGACTAAGAAAGTCACATATGTTCTATTGTATTTTTATTTGTTTTTTTCCCACATTCTCAAATCATATTTTTTATTATAGCCTTTTATTTAAAAGACATATTTAAAAGGCATGGGTTATTTTTCAGCATTGACAATTGCAGAACCTTTTGTTCTAATTTTTCCCCTCTTTCCCCCCGCCCACTTCCCAAGATGGTAGGTGGACCAATACATGTTAAATATGTTAAAGTTATGTGTTAAATACTATATATGTACATACATATGCACATGTATACATATATGTATACACATATACCTATATATGTACATATATATGTATACATATACATATATATGTATACATATATACATAGTTATTTTGTTTCACAAGAAGAATCAGAGTTTGAAATAATGTACAATTAACCTGTGAAGGAAATAAAAAATGCAAGTGGACAAAAACAGAGGGATTGGGAATTCTATGTAGTGGTTCATACTTATTTCCCAGAGTTCTTTTGCTGGGTGTAGCTGGTTCTATTCTATTGAACAAATGGAACTGATTTCGTTCATCTCATTGTTGAAGAGTCACATCCATCAGAATTGATCATCATATGGTATTGTTGTTGAAGTATATAATGATCTCTTGATCCTGCTCATTTCATTCAGCATGAGTTCATGTAAGCTTTTCCAGGCCTTTCTGAAATCATACTGTTGGTCATTTCTTGCAGAATAATAATATTCCATAACATAAATATACTACAATTTATTCAGCCATTCTCCAATTGTTGGGCATCCACTCAGTTTCCAGTTTCTAGCTGCCAAAAATATTTTTTCACATGTAGGTCCCTTTCCCTTCTTTAATATCTTTTTGGGATATAAGCCCAGTAGTAACACTGCTGGATCAAAGGATATGCACAGTTTGATAACTTTTTGAGCATAGTTTCTAAATCACTCTCCAGAATGGCTGGATGTAGTCTCAATTCCACCAGCAATGTATCAGTGTCCCAGTTTTCCCACATCCCCTCCAACATTCTGCATTATCTTTCCCTCTCAAACTAGCCCAATCTCAGAAATGTGTAATGGCATCTCAGAGTTGTCTTAATTTGCATTTCTCTAATCAATAGTGATTTAGAGCACCTTTACATACGACTAGAAATAGTTTCAATTTCTTCATCTGAAAATTGTCTGTTCATATCCTTTGACCATTTATCAATTGGAGAATGGCTTGATTTCTTATAAATTAGATTCAATTATATATATATATATATATATTTTTTTTTTTGGAAATTAGGCCCTTGTCAGAAACTTTGACTATAAAAATATTTTCCCAGTTTATTGTTTCCCATCTAAACTTGTCTGCATTAATTTTTGTTAGTATAAACGTTTTTCAATTTGATATAATCAAAATTTTCTATTTTGTGATCAATAATGATCTCTTATTCTTCTTTGGTCACAAATTCTTCCTCCACATGTTGGAGAGGTAAACTGTCCTATGTTCTTCTAATTTTTTATAATCTCATTGTTTATAATTAGATCATGAACTCATTTTGACCTTATCTTGGTGTATTGTGTTGTGTAAGTTAATGCCTAGTTTCTGCCATACTAATTTCCAATTTTCTCAGTTGTTTTTTGTCAAACAGTGAATTTTTATCCCAAGAGCTTTGGGTTTGTCAAACATTAGGTTATTATAGTTGTTGAGTATTTTGTCCTTTGAACCTAACCTATTCCACAAATCAACTAGTCTATTTCTTAGCTAATACCAAATGGTTTTGATAACCATTGCTTTATAATATAATTTTAGATATGGTACAGCTAAGCCACCTTCATTTCATTTTTTTTTCATTAGTTCCCTTGAAAGTCTTGACCTCTTGTTCTTCCAGATGAATTTTGTTTTTTTTTTTTTTTTTTTTCTAAGTCATTAAAATAGTTTTTTGGGAGTCTCATTGGTATAGCAATAAATAAATAGATTAGTTTAGGTAGTATTGCCATCTTTATTATATTTGCTCATCCTGTGCAAGAGCACTTAATATTTTTCCAATTGGTTAGATCTGACTTTATTTGTTTGGAAAGTGTTTTGTAGTTTTGCTCATATAGTTCCTGACTTTCCCTTGGCAGATAGATTCCCAAATATTTTAAACTATTGGCAGTTACTTTAGATGGAATCTCTCTTTCTAACTTTAATTATTGGATTTTGTTGGTGATATATACAAATGCTGATGACTTATGTGGGTTTATTTTGCATCCAGCAATTTTGATAAAGGTATAGATTATTTCTAATCATTTTGTAGTAGAAGCTCTGGGGTTCTCTAAGTATACCATCATTTCATCTGCAAAGAGTAATAATTTGGTTTGCTCATTACCTACTCTAATTCTTTTAATCTCTTTCTCAACTCTTATTGCTGAAGCTAGAATTTCTAATACTATACTGAACAGTAATGGTGATAATGGAAACCGGTTTCATTCCTGATCTTACTGGGAATGGTAATCCCCATTATCTATGATGCTTACTGATGATTTTAAATACATGCTCCTCACTATTTTAAGAAAAAGTCCATTTACTCCTATACTCTCAAGTGTTTTTTAATAAGAATGGATGTTGGATTTTATCAAAAGCTTTTTCCGCATCTATTGAAATAATCATATGTTTTTTGTTAATTTGGTTATTGATATAATCAATTATGCTAATAGTTTTCCTAATATTTTACCAGCCCTGCATTTCTGATATAACTCTTACTTGGTCATGGTGTATTATCCTGGGGATGATTTTGTGTAATTTTTTTGGTAATATTTTATTAAAGATTGTTGCATCAATATGCATTAAGGAGATTGGTTTATAGTTTTCTTTCTCTTTTTTTTCAGTCTACCTGGTTTAGGTATCAGTACCATGTTTGTGTCATAAAAGGAATTTGGTAGGAGTTCTTCATTCCCTATTTTTTCAAATAGTTTATATAACATTGGAGTTAATTGTTCTTTAAATTTTTGGTAGAATTCACATGTAAATCCATCTGGTCCTGGGAATTTTTTTCTTAAGGAGTTGATTAATAGTTTGTATTTCTTTTTCTAACATAGGACTATTTAAGCAATTTACTTCCTCCTCTGTTAATCTGGGAAGCCTATATTTTTTAAATTAGTCATTCATTTCAATTAGGCTATCAAAATTTACTGGCATAAAGTTCAGCAAAGGAACTCCTAAGTATTTGCTCTAATTTCCTCTTCATTGGTGGAAAGTTCTCCCTTTTCATTTTTAACACTAACAATTTGATTTTCCTCTTTCATTTTTCTAATCAAATTTACCAATGGTTTATCTATTTTGTTGTTTTTTTTTTCATAAAACCAAGTCTGAGTTTTATTTATTAATTCAATTTTTTTAACTTTCAATATTATTAATTTCTCCTTTTAATTTTAAAATTTCAAGTTTAGTATTTGATTGGGGGTTTTTAATTTGCTCTTTTTCTAGCTTTTTAAGTTGCAAGCCCAATTCATTGATCTGCTCTTTATTTTATTCCAGTAAGCCTCTAGAGGTATAAAATTTCCTCTTATTACCGTTTTGGCTGCATCCCACAAATTTTGTTATGTTGTCTCATTGTTGTCATTCTTGGGTGACATTATTAATTGTGTCTATGATTTGCTGTTTCACAATTCATTCTTTAGGATAAGATTATTTACTTTCCAATTTGGTCTATTTACCCCTAGCTTTTTGTTGACTGTAGTTTTTATTGTATTGTGATCTGAAAAGGATGCATTTAATATTTATGCCTTTTTGCATTTAATTTTGAGGTCTTTATATCCTAATATATGGTCATTTTTTGTATAGGTTCCATGAACTGCTGAGAAGAAAGTGTACTTCTTTCTGTCTCCATTCAGTTTTCTCCAAAGATCTATCATGCCTAACTTTTCTAATATTCTATTTACCTCTTTTACTTTTTTCTTATTTGTTTTATGGTTGCTTTATCTAATTCTGAGAGTTCAAGGTTAAGATCTCCCAATATTATAGTTTTGCTGTCTATTTCTTCTTGCAATGCTCTTAATTTCTCTTTTAGGAAGTTAGATGCTATATCACTTGATGCATATATGTTTAGTATTGATATTGCTTCATTTGCCTATGCAACTCTTTAGCAAGATATAGTTTCCTTCTTTATTTCTTTTAATTAGATCAATTTTTGTTTTTGATTGCTCTGAGATAAGGATGTCTACCCCTGCCTTTTTGACTTCACTTGAAGCATAATAGATTCTGCTCTACCTTTTTCTTCTCTATGTCTCTCCCTGCTTTAAATATGTTTCTTATAAACAACATATTGTAGGGTTCTGGCTTTTGATCCAGTCTGCTATCTGCCACTGCTTAATGAGAGAGTTCATCCCATTCACATTTATGGTTAAAATGACTAATTCTGAATTTTCTGCCATTTTATTATACCCAGATTATGCTTTTCTTTTTCTTGCGTCCCCTTCCTAGTCCCCAGTATTAAACTTGTGGGCACCACTTGCCTCACACAGCCCTCCCTCTTCAGAATCGCTCCAACCCCCTTTGAAGCCCTTCCTCTTTCTTACATCTTTCCCTTGTTACTCTTTTCCTTTTCCCTTTTCCTCCCCCACTTTTTAATGAGTTGGAATAAGTTTCTCTATAAACCACATATATCAGTTATTTTCTCTTTGAGCCAAATCTGAGGATAGTAAGATACACATGATGTTCCTCCCCCTCCCTAAATTCCCTCAGATATGATAGGTTTCCTTTGCTTCTTCATGGGATGTAGTTTCCCTCTTTTTATCTCCCATTTTCCTTTTTACTGATACTATCCCCTTTCCATTTTCTACTTCTCTTTTTTATAGTATATCAGTAAAATAAATTATACATACACTCTTTGTGTACGTTCATAACAGAAATAGAATTCTCAAGAGTTCTTTTTGTCTTTTTATCCTTCTCTTTCATCCTATAGTTGGAGGTTAAATTTATTGTTTAGCTCTATTTTTTTTTCATTAGAAACAAATGGAATTCACATGTTTTATTAAATGTCCATTTTCTTCCCTAGAAGAAAATGCTCAGCTTAGTTGGGTAGTTTATTTTTGACTCCATTCCAAGTTCTTTTGCCCTATGGAATATTATATTCCAGGCCCTTTGATCCTTTAATATCAAAGCAGCTAGAGCCTGAGTGATCCTTATTGTGGCTCCTTGGTATTTAATTTTTTTTTCTTCTGGCTGCTTATAATATTTTTCCTTAGTCTGATAGTTGTGAAATTTAGCCAGAATATTCCTTGGAGTTTTTATTTTACGGTCTCTTTCAGAAGGTATTTGGTGAATTTTTTCAATGTCTATTTTACCTTCTGATTCTATTACCTATGGACAGTTCTCTTTGATGATTTCCTGTAAAATAATGTCTAGGCTCTTTTTTCATCACAATTTTCAGGAAGTCCAATAATCCTCAGATTATCTCTCCTAAACCTATTTTTCAGGTCTGTTGTTTTTCTAACTAGATATTTAACATTTTTTCTACTTTTTTTCATTTTTTTGGTTTTGCTTGACTTATTCTTGATGTTTTAACAAATCATTCATTTTTATTTGTTCAGTTCTGATTTATAATGAGTTATTTTCTTCATTAGCTTTTTAAATTCTTTTCTTTAAGTGAATTATGTGCCTTTTGTGTACTTTTTGCAAAGCTTCTCTTTCCTTTCCCCAATTTTCTTCTAACTTTCTTTTAAGATCCTTTTATAATTTTCTCTAGGAGAGCCTTGTGTTTTGGGGACCATGTTACATCCCTTTATAGGGTCTTGTTTGGAGACTGTCTGCAATTATTCTCCTTGAGGTTGAAAATCTGCTCTCTTCTTGTATAGAAGCTTTTTATGGTTAGCTACTTGGCTTTTTTATTCATTTTTAAAAAGCCCTTAAGGTCTGCCTTCAGGGCAAGAAAGTGCCAGCTCTCTCTGCAGAACAGGGATAGATATATGGATAGTAGCTATCCTGCAAGTGGGCTGCTAAGAGGGGCCAAGCTGTTGAAATGCCCTGGGAAGAGCCCTACACCAGAAGTGTCACTGCCCTTGGAAGAGAAGCCACACTGTGGAAGTAATACTGTCCTGGAAGAGCTCCACTGTGCGGATCAGTTGCTGCCCTGGGACTAGTGGCTCAGTAGCGAAAGTGTCACTGCCCTGAACAGAACCCCGCTGTGCAGATCAGTGGCTGTCATGGTAAGAGCCCAGAGCCAGAAGTGTTTCTGCCCTGGGAAGTAGAGCTCAGGAAGTTCTATAGCCCCAGGAAGAGCCCTCCTGCTGTGCAGATTTATGGCTGCCTCTGGCAGAGCATGGTGATCAGAAATGTGATTGCCCTGGGCAAAATCCTATGCTGCAGAATGGGGCTGCATAGCTGTGCTATGATCTGTAATGAGTCATTTCTGGTGTTGGGTGGGTGTAGCCAGATCCTGCTAGATTCTGGCATTTTTTGGAATACACTCTATCTTTGGCTTAACTTCTCTGTTATATACTGTTTTGCAACTAAAGCAGAGCAGCCATCCTGTGGTAGAGTCCTCCCTGCCAATTTTCCACCCATGGAGACCACCCCTGCCCTGGTCCGCTCAGTGTGCTAGCCTCTGCATTCTACCTGTGCTTCCCTGATCTTGCCCAGCAGAACAAACTTTTTCTGGTGATCTTCCAGATTATCTTTGGCTGGTAATCTGTTGTACTCCCAATATTTGGGGATTTCACCAGTCAAGCACTATTTCTGAGGCAATTATAATAATTTGATAATTAGTAGTGAGGGTAGAAGGGAAGCTTAGAATGACTGTGTATCTCTGCCTTCTTTGTTCCACCCAAATCAAATTTTAATCTTATTTTAGCCTCACTTGTAGTATTGTGGGCCAGACATGGGCAGAATCTTGCCTATGTGGTATCTCTGCTCTCTGCAATTCTATAAAACTATAATTTTCATAGAAAGGGTGTTTACCCATTTCAAAATTCCACACTAGAGATGGGATTTAAATTCCAGGCTTTTATTTTAAAGGCAATTTGGAACCATGCACCCTACATTACTTTTTGAGCCAACAATACTCTGAAAGAATCAAAGACATAGGCAAATGATGTTTATTTATGAAAATCTTCAGTGTACCTATTTTCATGTTTCAAATTGGAAAGTAAAAAAAAAAAAGTGAATGAATGAACAGATTATGGCATGTGAATATAAAGTAACATTATTGTGTCAAAAATGACAAATTGATCAGTTACAGGGTAAATTAGAAAAGAATTCTATGTATTGAAGTGGAAGAATTTAAAAGTAGAACTAAGAGTGGAATTTGTCCACTGACAATATAGTAAAGCAAAAAACTTTAGAAAACTTAAAAAAGAAACAATTTAGCTTTGCAATGAGAAATGATTAGTGTAGAAGGTTGACAGTGAAACCTGTGATGAACATCACATGCAGAGAAAAAGACAAATATTTTCCAGCTTGATCAAGGTAGGGATTTGTTTTTACTACATTATGTCTATTTATAATGAAGCTTTAATTTTTCATTTAATGTGTTCAATTTGTTGCTCAATAATGAGCAGTAGAAGAAATATATTGTGTCCATATTAAAATAAAAATTTGTTTTTGAGATGTTAAAAAATGCTAGACATAAACAAAAATTATCTTATGATTCTAATTCTAGAGCCAGTATGTATTCCATTGTAATGTACTCATGTCTTATTATCAAAGATGACACATTTGAATAATGACATTCAAATGACTAAGGGGATGTATATTTAATGTGATAGTTCTCAGCTGTTGATATTGACATTTTCATCTAATGCCAAAATTTGTTTGAAAATCTAATGTAAATGTTAGGGACAGAGCACCCAGAGGACATTGAAAAGAGATGTTTGTCAACAAAATCTTGACCGTCCTTTGAAATATCAAGCATGTCATCTGAGAGATAATTTCTGTTTCCGAGAAGAATTGTTGACTCTTATGAATAAAGCTCCTTTTCTTGATTTCTTTTTGAAATTTTTGATATGGATTTTCGCTTTGTGCAAAACTGAATCCTCCTTTTGGGGAAGTTTATAAAAGGGAAAATGATACCAGGGAAAGAATAAAGCCAGTTCCAAATGGTTTAAATTTCCTGTCATCAGATTTTGAGAATCTGATTTCCTAGGATTTAGACTTGTAAGTTTTGACCCATGTTTGGGACATTTAATTAAAGTTATTGGATTCAAATTAGACACATTAGCAATTCTTAAACCTAGCCAACATGACAGCTATTGACAGTAATGTAATATATTAATATAGGTTCAGGAAAATTTATATGCAATCAATGAAAACTAAAAACTATCTTTTGTGAAGTATAATCCTTTGTGTTACTCAGCAAATCATAAATAAAAATAATTAAGCATCAAATTTAGATAGAAGTTTTAATAATGATGTTAAGTCATGGGACCTTGAGTGGAAAACTTTAAATCTTCTCAAAATTATTATTGAGTGTAGATGGAGACCTGAATGTAAAAATGCAGACCCATATTGAAATAATAGTAATTAGCTCAAATGAAATGAAATTAAATATACATCTGATATCTACTTTAAAGTGGAATAATTATGTTTTATAATATTTTGTTATGCTGATGTATATTATTTTTATATCAAACTATTTTCACATACATATATATATATGCACATATACATACATGTATAAATATAATATCCTTTGCTCCTCTATTCAACTAACCCTTCATTTGTAATAAAAAAAGAAAAAAAAATGAATCATCTGGACTTACATAAATAAAACACATTAAGGGATACATGTAATATTCTATATACCTATCGCCTATCTCTGCAAAGAAGAGGAGGCATATTAATTTTTCTACAGAATCAAGACTGATTATTACCTTCTCCAGAGCCTTCACACTTTTCCTTCTGTAGCCTTGCACTTTGCCTTGTTTTAACATTATAGTACTGCTAGACCTCTTCAATTGCTTGGTTTTGAAGTTCCTTCTGAAACTGAATCCTAAAGGGCAGAACAAACCTTATAGAAAAAGGCAGTGACTTGCATGAGTTCATCCCCAAATTTCTCCAAAACCCTTTTAATAATTTCATAAAAACTCCTGGAATGCTGGAGGGATTGAGTAAAAATAATTTTCTTGCCAAAAACATTTTAAAAGATCAGTATGAAAAATCTATTGCATATGGAAGAGAATGAAGCATTGTCTAGCACAGGTCAAACCAGTAGAAGAGGTATAATTTACCTCATTTTAACTTCATTTTCCTCTTCTTCCTGTAGGATCACCTTTGCCCCTCTAGTTTCCTTTTTTATATCATCACAATAAAATTAAATTATAGCTCCATCCTCTAAAAGTATACCCATAATAGAAGTACAATTCTCAAGTATTAAACATATCTTCCCATATAGGGATATAAGTTTGTTTTTTTTTAACTTTAAAAAAAAGTTATTTTTCTTTCCTTTTTACCTTATTATGCTTTTCTTGAGTACAATATTTGAAAATCAAAATTTCTTTTCAATTCTGGTCTTTTCATCAAAAATAAATAAAAATTTACCTGTTTTATTGAAAGTTCATATTTTCCCTTGAAAGATAATGCTCAATTTTGCTGGCTTTGATCTAAGTTCCTTTGTCTTTTGCAATATCAGATTACATGTCCTTTGATTGTTTATAGTGGAAACTGCAAGGTCCTGTGCAATTCTGATTATGGCTACTCAATATTTAAAATGTTTCCTTCTGGCTGCTTGCAATATTTTGTCTTTGATTTGATAATATTGAAATTTAGCTATGATATTCTTTGGAGTTTTCATTTTGTGGTCTCCTTCAGGAGGTAAATGGTGAATTCTTTCAATAACTATTTTACCCAGTGATTATAGGATATTAAAGGCAGTTTTCCTTGATGATTTACTGAAAGTTGAAGTCTAGGCTCTTTTTTTCATCATGTTTTTAGGAAGTCCAATAATTGTTAAATTGACTCTCCTATATTGATTTTCAAGGTTAATTGTTTTTCCAATGAGGTATTTTACATTTTCTTCTATTTTTTTCTTTTTGTTTTATTTGACTTATTCTTGAAGTCCCATTTAATCATTTGCTTCCATTTGTTCAGTTCTAATTTTTAGTGAATTATTTTTGTTCAGCTAGCTTTTTTATTTTCTTATGCATTTGGCCAATTGAAGTTTTAACTAGGGTTTTATTCACTGATTTTTTTTTCATATCACAAATTCCTTTTTTTCAATGAATTGGTTTCTTTTTCATATCTATTTGATAAGGAATTATATGATTGTTCCATTTCTTCAAAACTATTTTGTAATGAATTACATGATTTTTCCGCTTCATTAAATCTGTTATTAAGGAGTTTTCATCAGATTTAAGTTTTTCCTTTTCCAAACTCTCTTGCCATGTTCTCACTTCCTTTCCCCAATTTTATTCTAACTCTCTTTTTAAAGATGCTTTTGAATTCTTCCAATAGAGGCTTGTGAGGTGGGGATCAACTCATGTCACCCTTTGGGGCTTCATCTCAAGATCCTTTTGGGATTCTCAGGATTTGAAGTCTGTTCTTCCCCCTTCTACATACAAGCTATCTATGGTGAAAGTACTTTTTCATTTTTGCTCATTTTTTTTTAAGATTGAGGTCTGCTCTTAGTGCAGAGGGGAGATTGTCTCTAAGTTCCTCTACTGGAATGGTTTTAGGGTGCCCCGGGGCTGGTGCTGCTGTATGGCCAGGTCTCCCATTATTACGGAGTTCAGAGGCTTACTATTTGCCTTTTGTATTTCCGTTGGATGTCTAATCTGCTCATCCACTGGCTCGTAACCTGGAAAGAATAGCCAAAGCTGCTGTATTTTGACTAAGAGCTTCCCAGTAGATTCCCTGCTGAGTGTGCTTGGCCATCCTCCTCACCACTTCCCAATTGAATCAGACCTTTTCTGAAGTTCTTCCAAAAATATTTTCTGCTGGAAATTTGTTACATTCTAAATATTTGTGGGTTCTGTCACTCTAAAATGAACTCAAGCCTCTGAATTCATATATATCATGTATCACAGGTGTGATTATCTATCTAAAAAACTAATATTAAAAAGAGAGAAAAAGGAATGTACTGGAAGATAGGAAAGAGAGAGGTAGAACTGGATACAATATTTTACATAAAAGGCAGTAATTAGAACCTATTTTTGAGGAGGGACAGGGTGATAGGAGAGAAATAATGAATAAATAGAAGGAAATAAGAATGGAAATAAATACATTTGTCAATCATAAATCTATGAGATTTTGCCCAATTTATTTCTCTCTATCAATCTTTTTCTCTTATTTTGTCTATTTCTTAGGTAGCCTTTATATAGCCTTTATATAGTATCTTTGTTCTTGGTACTTTTGGTGTTTCACCTGCCCTCATTCATGATTTGTTGTCTCTGGTTTCTCTCTTCCCTCTTTGTTCCATCTACCATCTACTTATTAGTGACATATCTTAGGACAGACACCCTCAGTTTCATTACAATGAAAATATTTTAAAGAACTCCAGGTTGGGAGCCAAGATGGCGGAGAAGAAACACACTACTCAGTGAACGTCCTCACTCCCTCACAACCAATTAGATAAATTAAGTCTCAAAATTAGCTCAGGACTGATAGATACCACAAGGACTGGAAGCACGACTTACCAGCTGAAGAGAATCTGGAGTTTCAACAGGAAAGGTCAGTTCTCAGGGGAGGAATAAGAAAGACCAGCACAGACGGTGGGGTAGGGGCATACTGCGCCCATTGCGCTGGGAGGGGCTCTGGGATCAGAGAAGCCACTGAGGTAAAGGAATCTGGCACAGGCTGTTAGCTCTTCTCTGCTAATTATTTAGCAGTTCAGAAGAGAAAGCCAAAATATTTTAAAACTCAGATTAGATTTCCCCCCCCCCCACCCTGGGGCAGACTCGGCACCAGGGGGTGTGGCCTCAGCTACCTCCTGAGAATAGTTAAGAGACTGACAAGTGGGTGGATACGGCCCAAGGCAACACACACGGCCTAGCTTAGCTGGAGGGAGTGGAACTCAGCTCCAGGAAGTCCCAGAGAAGCGGAACCTTTGAACTAGGGACCGCGGTTTCTGGCAGACACTTCCAGTTTGAGCGCAGGGGCTTCTCACGTCACCTGCTGCAGATATCCACTCCCCACCCGGACACATAGGCTGAGCTTCTTGCTGTCTTCACTATTCTACGCCCTCAAAGCACAGCAGTGCTAATCACCTCTGAGGCACTTCCAGGGAGGGGGTGGGGAACTCTCTCCCAGAGCTCTCTCTTAGCGCGGGCGCAGGGGCCGCTGCATCCATCCGGTCTGGGAGGAAGCTGGTAAAGAAGTAAATAATTTCCTACCCCAGGGACAGACCCCAAAACATTTTTTAAGTATGAGCAAAAAAGCTAGAAAAACTATAGATTCCTTCTATACAGAGAAAGAGCGGGTATCCAACCCCGAGGAAGTTAACAGCAAAGATTCAGAAGATAACAACCTAAAGGGGAACGATTCCTGCCCCCCATCACATAACTCTCTCCTAGAAGAAGCTCTTAAGAAATTGAGGGAGATTGAAGAAAAATGGGGCAAGGAAAGGGAAGTTATGATAGAGAATAACAACGTCCTGAAATTGGAGTTGGAAAAAATAAAGAATTCACAGGAGATGCAGGGAAACAAAATTAGTGAATTAGAAAAGGTTAAAAAAACACAGGAAAGTAGGATTTCTGAATTGGAAAAGATAAAAAAGTCTCAAGAAAATAGAATTTCTGAATTGGAAAAAGAAAATAATTCTCAAAAAAAAAAAATTAGGGAAATGGAAAAAAATTCAATAGAGCAAAATAATTCATTTAAAAACGAAATTGGGCATTTACAAAAAGAACTAAAAACTGTGAAAGAAGAAAATAACTCCTTAAAAGTCAGGATGGAACAAATAGAAATGAATGATTCACAGAGAACCCAAGAATCAGTCAAACAAAACAAAAAAAATGAGAAGCTGGAGAACAACGTCAAATACTTACTGGGAAAATCTATAGACCTGGAAAATAGATCTAGGAGAGATAATCTGCGGATTATTGGACTTCCAGAAAACTATGACCAAAAAAAGAGCCTAGATTCTATTTTACAGGAAATTATCAAAGAGAACTGTCCAGAGATAATAGAAACAGAAGGGAAAGTAGATGTGGAAAGAATTCATCGAACTCCTTCTGAAATAGACCCTAAAAAAAGAACACCACGGAATATTGTGGCTAAGCTGCAGAATTACCACACAAAGGAGAAAATCCTGCAAGCAGCTAGAAAAAAACAATTTAAATACCAAGGTGCCACAATAAGGGTCACCCAAGATCTGGCTGCCTCCACATTAAAAGATAGAAGGGCCTGGAACCTGATATTCCGTAAGGCAAAAGATCAAGGACTGCAACCAAGAATGAACTACCCAGCTAAGTTTAGCATCTTTTTCCACGGAAGAAGATGGTCATTCAATGAAACAGAGGAATTCTATATGTTTCTAAGAAAAAAACCAGACTTAAACAAAAAATTTGATCTACATCCACAAGACTGAAGAGAAACAGAAAAAGGTACACAGAACCCTTGAGAACTGTAACTCTGTTGTGGGTATATAAAAAATACTCAAGGATAATTTGATTTTACTGATATAAAAGAAAAAAAGGGGGGTGTAGTAAAGGGAAGGAGGTCGGTTCAGAAAAAGGGGAAGGAGTGATAAAAAGAGGGAAACTACATCCCAGGAAGAGACATAGAAAATACACCATATCTGAGGGAACTTAGTGAGGGGGAGAATCATTGTGTGAATCTTACTCTCATCAGAAGAGGCTCAAAGAGTAAATAATTAACATATTTGTTTTTCAGAGAATTTTCTCTCACCTCATTAAAAGGGGGGAGCGGAAAAGGGAAAAGGAAAAGGGGAATAAGTGAAGGGACTTGGAGGGAGGGGGGAGGGATCCTAAAAAAAAAAAAAAGAGGGAGGGTTGCGCGTCACAAGGGGGGTCTGTAAATTAAATATCGGGGAGGGGGATCAGGGGGGTCAAGGGAAAAAAGCATAATCTGGGGATAATACGATGGCAGGAAATACAGAATTAGTAATTTTAACTGTAAATGTAAATGGGATGAACGATCCCATCAAACGGAGACGGATAGTAGATTGGATCAAAAAGCAGAACCCTACAATATGTTGCCTACAGGAAACACACTTAAAGCAGGGAGATACATACAGAGTAAAGGTAAAAGGTTGGAACAGAGCCTATTATGCTTCAGGTAAAGCCAAAAAAGCAGGGGTAGCTATCCTTATCTCAGATCAAGCAAAAGCAGAAGTAGATCTCGTTAAAAAAGATAAGGAAGGAAACTATATCCTGCTGAAAGGTAGCATAAATAATGAAGCCATATCAATACTAAACATATATGCACCAAGTGGTATAGCATCTAACTTTCTAAAGGAAAAGTTAAGAGAACTGCAAGAAGAAATAGACAGTAAAACTATAATAGTGGGAGATCTCAACCTTGCACTCTCAGATTTAGACAAATCAAACCACAAAACAAACAAGAAAGAAATTAAAAAAGTAAATAGAACATTAGAAAAACTAGGTATGATAGACCTTTGGAGAAAACTGAATGGCAATAGGAAGGAATATACTTTCTTCTCAGCAATTCATGGATCCTATACAAAAATTGACCATATACTAGGACATAAAGATCTCAAAATTAAATGTAGGAAGGCAGAAATAATAAATGCCTTCTTCTCAGATCACAATGCAATAAAAGCTACATTCAGTAAAAAGTTAGGGGTAAATAGACCAAAAAGTAATTGGAAACTGAATAATCTCATCTTAAAGAATGACTGGGTGAAAGAGCAAATTATAGAAACAATTAACAATTTCACCCAAGATAATGATAATGATGAGACATCATATCAAAATCTTTGGGATGCAGCTAAAGCGGTAATAAGGGGAAATTTTATATCTTTAGAGGCTTATTTGAAGAAAATTGAGAAAGAGAAGATTAACGAATTGGGCTTACAACTTAAAAGGCTAGAAAAAGACCAAATTATAAACCCCCAACCAAAAATTAAACTCGAAATACAAAAATTAAAAGGAGAAATCAATAAAATTGAAAGTAAAAAAACTATTGAATTAATAAATAAAACCAAGAGTTGGTTTTATGAAAAAGCCAATAAAATAGATAAACCTTTGGTAAATTTGATCAAAAAAAAGAAAGAGGAAAATCAAATTGATAGTCTTACAAATGAAAAGGGGGATCTTTCCACCAATGAAGAGGAAATTAGAGAAATAATAAGGAGTTACTTTGCCCAACTTTATGCCAATAAATTTGATAACTTAAGTGAAATGGATGACTTCCTCCAAAAATATAGGCTCCCTAGATTAACAGAGGAGGAGATAAATTGCTTAAATAGTCCCATTTCAGAAAAAGAAATAGAACAAGCTATTAATCAACTCCCCAGGAAAAAATCCCCAGGGCCAGATGGATTTACATGTGAATTCTACCAAACATTTAAAGAACAATTAGCCCCAATGTTATATAAATTATTTGAAAAAATAGGGGATGAAGGAGTCCTACCAAATTCCTTTTATGACACAGACATGGTACTGATACCTAAACCTGGTAGATCGAAAACTGAGAAAGAAAATTATAGACCAATCTCCTTAATGAATATTGATGCTAAAATCTTAAATAAGATATTAGCAAAAAGACTTCCGAAAATCATCTCCAAGATAATACACTATGATCAAGTAGGATTTATTCCAGGAATGCAGGGCTGGTTTAATATTAGGAAAACTATTAATATAATTGACCATATTAATAATCAAATTAATAAGAACCATATGATCATCTCAATAGATGCAGAAAAAGCATTTGACAAAATCCAACATCCATTCCTACTAAAAACTCTTGAGAGTATAGGAATAAATGGATTATTCCTTAGAATAATCAGGAGTATATATTTAAGACCGTCAGTAAGCATAATATGCAATAGAAATAAACTGCAACCTTTCCCAGTAAGATCAGGAGTGAAACAAGGTTGCCCACTATCACCATTACTATTCAATATAGTACTAGAAACGCTAGCCTCGGCAATAAGAGCCGAGAAAGAGATTCAAGGAATTAGAGTAGGAAATGAGGAAATTAAACTATCACTTTTTGCAGATGACATGATGGTATACTTAGAGAACCCCAAAGACTCTGCTAAAAAGCTACTAGAAATAATTCAAAATTTCAGCAAAGTGGCAGGATACAAAATAAATCCACATAAATCCTCGGCATTTTTATATATCACTAACAAAATGCAACAGCAAGAGATACAAAGAGAAATTCCATTCCAAACAAATGTTGAGAGTATAAAATATTTGGGAATCCATCTACCAAAGAAAAGTCAGGAATTATATGAGAAAAATTACAAAACACTTGCCACAAAAATAAAATCAGATTTAAATAATTGGAAAGACATTCAGTGCTCTTGGATAGGCCGAGCGAATATAATAAAGATGACAATACTCCCCAAACTAATCTATTTATTTAGTGCTATACCAATCAGACTCCCAAGAAACTATTTCAATGACCTAGAAAAAATAACAACAAAATTCATATGGAAGAATAAAAGGTCAAGAATTGCAAGGGAACTAATGAAAAAAAACTCAGAGGAAGGTGGTCTAAGTGTACCTGATCTAAAGCTATATTATATAGCAGCAGTCACCAAAACCATTTGGTATTGGCTAAGAAATAGACCGGTAGATCAGTGGAACAGATTAGATACAAAGGACAAAAAAGGGTACATCTATAGCAATCTAATCTTTGACAAACCCAAAGATTCCAACATTAGGGATAAAAATTCATTATTCGGAAAAAACTGTTGGGAAAACTGGAAATTAGTATGGCAGAAATTAGATATGGATCCACACTTAACACCATATACCAAGATAAGATCAAAATGGGTCCATGATTTAGGCATAAAGAGGGAGATAATAAATAGATTAGAGGAACAGAGGATAATCTACCTCTCAGACTTGTGGAGGAGGAAGGAATTTATGACCAGAGGAGAACTAGAGATCATTATTGATCACAAAATAGAAGATTTTGATTACATCAAACTAAAAAGTTTCTGTACAAATAATACTAATGCAAACAAGATTAGAAGGGAAGTAACAAATTGGGAAAATATTTTTAAAAACAAAGGTTCTGACAAAGGTCTCATTTCCAAAATATATAGAGAACTGACCATAATTTATAAGAAACCAAACCATTCTCCAATTGATAAATGGTCAAAGGATATGAACAGACAATTCTCAGAGGAAGAAATTGAAACTATATCCACTCACATGAAAGAGTGTTCCAAATCACTACTGATCAGAGAAATGCAAATTAAGACCACTCTGAGATACCACTACACACCTGTCAGATTGGCTAAGATGACAGGAATAAATAATGACAAATGTTGGAGGGGATGTGGGGAAATTGGGACACTAATACATTGCTGGTGGAGTTGTGAAAGAATCCAGCCATTCTGGAGAGCAATCTGGAATTATGCCCAAAAAGTTATCAAACTGTGCATACCCTTTGACCCAGCAGCGCTACTACTGGGATTATATCCCAAAGAAATACTAAAGAGCGGAAAGAGACATATATGTGCCAAAATGTTTGTGGCAGCTCTTTTTGTTGTAGCTAGAAACTGGAAGATGAATGGATGTCCATCAGTTGGAGAATGGTTGGGTAAATTGTGGTATATGAAAGTTATGGAATATTATTGCTCAGTAAGAAATGACCAGCAGGAGGAATACAGAGAGGGTTGGAGAGACTTAAATCAACTGATGCTGAGTGAAATGAGCAGAACCAGAAGATCACTGTATACTTCAACAACGATACTGTATGAGGATGTATTCTGATGGAAGTGGAAATCTTCAACATAAAGAAGATCCAACTCACTTCCAGTTGATCAATGATGGACAGAGGTAGATACACCCAGAGAAGAAACACTGGGAGGGGAATGTAAATTGTTAGCACTAATATCTGTCTGCCCAGGTTGCATGTACCTTCGGATTCTAATGTTTATTGTGCAACAAGAAAATGATATTCACACACATGTATTGTACTTAGACTATATTGTAACACATGTAAAATGTATGGTATTGCCTGTCGTCGGGGGGAGGGAATAAGGGAGGGGGGGTAATTTGGAAAAATGAATACAAGGGATAATATTATAAAATATATATATATATATATATATAATAAAAAAAAAGAGAAAAAAAAAAAAAAAAAAAAAAAAAAAGAACTCCAGTTACTTCATTTAGACAAAGTAATATTGAAGTGGAATATAACAGTTGTCCTCCAATATTTAAAGAGACATTTGCAAGCTAAACGTTATGAGATTCAGACTGCACAGGAGGAAAGTTGATTTTAGCTCAGTAAAATAAATTTTGAGAAATGTTCTCAAATAGAAAAAAGTTGGTTTGTAAGTTCTCTGCCATCTGAAATATTCATTTAAAGGACATTGGAATTTTTAATTTTATGGGAGAGATTTCATCTGCACTATATCGGGCTATCTTTTTTATTTTAATATTTTAATCTGGTAAATTTTATTTACTAGACATATGCATGGGTAATTTTACAACATTGACAATTTCCAAACATTTGTTCTAATTTTTCCCCCCTTCCCCACCCCCCAGATGGCAGGTTGACCAAGACATGTTAAATATGTTAGAGTGTAAACTAAATACTATATATATATATATATATATATATATATATATATATATATATATATATATATATATATATATATATATATATATATATATATATATATATATATATATATATATATATATATATATATATATATATATATATATATATATATATATATATATATATATATATATATATATATATATATATATATATATATATATATATATATATATAAAATCTCCAAACAGTTGTTTTGCTGTACAAAAAGAATCAGACTTTGAAAAAGTGTACAATTAGCCTATGAAGGAAATCCAAAATGCAGGAGGACAAAATTAGAGGGATTGGGAATTTTATGTAGTGGTTCATAGTCATCTCCTAGAGTTCTTTTGCTGGGTGTACCTGGTTCAATTCATTACTGCTCTATTGGAACTGACTTGGTTCATCTCATTGTTGAAGATGGCCACATCCATCAGAATTTATCATCATATAGTATTGTTTCACTCAGCATCAGTTCATGTAAGTCTCTCCAGGCCTTTCTGAAATCATCCTGTTGGACATTTCTTACAGAACAATAATATTCCATAATATTCATATACCACAATTTATTCAGCCAATCTCCAATTGAGGGATATCCACATAGTTTCCAGTTTCTGGCCACTACAAAGAGGGCTGACACAAACATTTTTGCACATGTTGAGTCCCTTCCCTCCTTTAAGATCTCTTTGGTATATAAGCCCAGTAGTAACACTGCTGGGTCAAAGGGATAACTTTTGGTTACTTTGGTAACAGTTGTATAACTTTTTGAGCATAGTTCCAAATTGCTCTCCAGAATGGCTGGATGTATTCACAATTCCACCTACAAGGTATCAGTGTCCCTGTTTCCCACCTCCCCTCCGATATTGCACATTATCTTTCCCTGTCATTCTAGCCAATCTGACAAGTGTGTAGTGGTATCTCAGAGTTGTCTTAATTTGCACTTCTCTGATTAATAATGACTTGGAGCATCTTTTCATAAGACTAGAAATAGTTTCAATTTCTTCTTCTGTGAATTGTCTGTTCCTACCCTTTGACCATTTCTCATTTGAAGAATGGCTTGATTTCTTATAAATTAGGGTCAATTCTCTATACATTTTGGAAATGAGGCCTTTATCAGAGCCTATAACTATAAAATTGTTTTCTCAGTTTATTGTTTCCCTTCTAATCTTATCTACATTAGTTTTGTTTGTATAAACATTTTAAAAATTGATATAATGAAAGTTTTCTACTTTGTTATCAATAATGATCTCTAGTTCTTCTTTGGACATAAATTCATTCCTGTTCCACAGGTCTGAGAAGTAAACTATCCTATGTTCCTCTAATTTATTTATAATCTCATTCTTTATGCCTAGGTCATGAACCCATTTTGATATGACCTTGGTGTACAGTGTTAAGTGTGGGTCAATGCCTAGTTACTGCCATATTAATTTCCAATTTTCCTAGCAATTTTTGTCAAAAAGTGAGTTCTTATCCCAAAGGCTTGTGTCCTCGGGTTTGTGAAACACACAGGTTGTTAGAATTATTGATTATTTTGTCCTTCGAACCTAACCTGTTCCACTGATCATCTAATCAATTGCTTATTCAATACCAAATGGTTTTGGTAACTGCTGCTTTATAATATAATTTTAGATCTGTTACAGCTAGACCACCTTCATTTGATTTTTTTTTTCATTAATTCCCTTGGAATTCTTGACCTTTTGTTTATCTTTATGAATTTTGTTGTTATTTTTTCTAGATCATTAAAATAGTTTTTTGGGAGTCTAATTGGTATCGCGCTAAATAAATAGATAAGTTTAGGTAGTATTGTCATCTTTATTTTATTTGCTTGCCCTAACCAAGAGCATTTAATATTTTTCCAATTGGATAGATCAGACATAATTTGTGTGGAAAGTGTTTTGTAGTTTTGCTCATATAGTTTCTGATTTTCCCTTGGCAGATAGATTCCTAAATATTTTATATTATTGGTAGTTACCTTATATAGAATTTCTCTTTGTGACTCTAACTGTTGGATTTTATTAATGACATATAAGAATGCTGATGATTTATGTGGGTTTATTCTATATCCTGCAACTTTGCTAAAGTTGTGAATTATTTCTCATGGCTTCTTAGTAGAATCTTTGGGGTTCTCTAAGTATACCATCATATCATCAGCAAAGAGTGATAATTTGGTTTACTCATTACCTACTCTAATCCTTTAATCTCTTTCTCCACTCTTATTGCCAAAGCTAGCATGTCTAATACAATATTGAATACTAATGGTGATAATGAGCAATCTTGTTTCATCCCTGATCTTAATGGGAATGGTTCCAGTTACGCCCCATTACATATGATGCTTACTGATGGTTTTAAATAGATGCTACTGATTCTTTTAAGGAAAAGTCCATTTATTCCTATACCCTCCCGTGTTTTTAATACAAATGGATGTTGGATTTTATCAAATGCCATTTCTGCATCTATTGAGGTGCTCATATGACTTTTGTTAATTTGGTTATTAATATGGCCAATAATACTGATAGTTTTCCTAATATTGAACTATCCCTTCATTCCTGGTATAAATCCTACTTGATCATAGTGTATTATCCTGGGGATGATTTTCTGTAGTCTTTTTGATAATATCTTATTTAAGATTTTAGCATCAATGTTCATTAGGGAGATTGGTGTATAGTTTTCTTTCTCTGTTTTCAACCTACCTGGTTTGGGTATCAGTATTATGTCTGTGTCATAAAAGAAATTTGGTAGAACTCCTTCATTCCCTATTTTTGCAAATAGATTATAACATTGGAGCTAATTGTTGTTTGAATGTTTGGTATAATTCACATGTAAATCCATCTGCTCCTGGAGAGTTTTTCTTAGGGAGCTGATTAGTAGCTTGTTCTATTTCTTTTTCTGAAATGGGACTATTTAAGCAATTTACTTCCTCCTCTGTTAATCTGGAAAGCCTATATTTTTGTAGGTAGTCATCCATTTCACTTGGGTTATCAAATTCATTGCCATTAAGTTGGGCAAAGTAACTCATTATTTCTCTAATTTCCTCCTCATTGGTGGAAAGTTCCCCCTCTTCTTTTTTAAGACTAGCAATTTGATTTTCCGCTCTCCTTTTTCTAATCAGATTTACCAAAGGTTTATCTATTTTATTTTTTTTCACAAAACCAACTCTTAGTTTTATTTATTAGTTCAATATTTTTTTACTATCAATATTAATCATTTCTCCTTTTAATTTTAGAATTTCAAGTTTAATATTTGATTGGGGGTTTTTAATTTGGTCTTTTTCTAGTTTTTTAAGTTGCAAGCCCCATTCATGGATCTTCTCTTTCTCTGTTTTCTTTAAGTAAGCCTCTAAATATATAAAATTTTTCCTTATTACCATTTTAGCTGCGTCCCTCAAATTTTGGTACAATGTCTCATTGTTGTCATTATCTTGTCTGAAATTATTGTGTCTCTAATTTGATATTTCCAATCATTCTTTAAGATGAGATTACTTAGTTTCCAATTACTTTTTGATATATTTACCCCTAGGATTTTTTTTTAATGTAGCTTTTATTTCATCTTGATCTGACAAGAAAGCCTTTACTATTTCTGCCTCCGTGAATTTAATTTTGAGATCTTCATGTCCTAATATATGGTCAATTTTTGTATAGGTTCCATGAACTGCTGAGAAGAAAGTATACTCCTTTCTATCCCCATTCAGTTTTCTTCAAAGTACCTAATATTCCTAATATTCTATTTACCTCTTTAATTTCTTTCTTATTTGTTTTGTGGTTTGATTTATCAAATTCTGAGAGAGCAAGTTTGAGATTTCCTACTATTATAGTTTTGCTGTCTATTTCTTCTTGCAACTCTCTTAACTTATTCTTTAGGAAGTTAGATGCTATACCACTTGGTGAATATATATTTAGCATTGATATTGCTTCATTGTTTATGCTGCCCTTTAGCAAGATATTGTTTCCTTCCTTATCTCTTTTGATTAGAACAATTTTTGCTTTTGTTTGATCTGAGATAAGGATGGCTACCCCAGCTTTTTTGACTTCACTTGCAGCATAATATCTGTTCCAGCCTTTTACCTTTACTCTTTATGCATCTCCGTGCTTTAAATGTGTTTCCTGTAAACAACATATTGTAGGGTTCTGACTTTTGATCCAGTCTGCTGTTTCTGCTTAATGGGAGAGTTTATCCCATTCACATTTACAGTATTATCTGTATTTCCTGCCATCATATTATCACCAGATAATGCTTTTTTTCCCCATTGCCTCCTAGAACCCCTTCCCCAGTATTAAACTTATGAGCCCCACTTGTGGCATACAGCCCTCCCTCTTTAGTATCCCTCCCTCCTCCTTTTAAATCCCTTTCCCTTTCTTGTTCCCTTTCCTTATTATTCTTTTTCTTTTCCCTTTTCCTCTCCCCCTTTTTAATGAGGTGAGAGAGAATTTTCTGTACAATTAATATGTCAATTATTTTCTCTTTGAACCAATTCTGATGAGAGCAATGTTCACACCATATTCTTCCCTCTTTAACTTCCTTCAGATATGATAGGTTTTCTTTGCCTCTTTGTGGGATGAAGTTTCCCTCTTTTTATCTCTCCTTTTCCCTTTTTCTGACAGTATCCCTTTTCCATTTTTACTTCACTTTTTTTTTGTTATATCAGTAAAATCAAACTATACATGCAGTATTAGTGTATATCCACAAAATACAGTTCTCAAGAGTTCCTTTTACCTTTTTTTGCTTCTCTTGAGTCCTATGACTAGAGATCAAATTTTTTGTTTAGATTTGGTTTCTTCCTTATAATCTTATGGAATTCATCTGTTTCATGAAATGTCCATCTTCTTCCATAGAAGAAACTGCTAAACTTAGCTGGGTAATTTATTCTTGGCCACATTTCAAGTTCTTTTGACTTTTGGAATATCAGATTCCAGGCCCTCCTATCCTTTAATGTAGAGGCAGCTAGATCTTGAGTGACCCTTATTGTGCCACCTTGGTATTTGAATTGCTTTTTCCTGGATGCTTGCAATATTTTTTCCTTAGTCTGATATCTGAAATTTGGCCACAATGTTCTGTGTTTTTTTTTTTTTTTTCTTCCTAAGGGTCTTTTTCAGAAGGTGTTCAATGAATTCTTTCAATGCCTATTTTACCTTCTGTTTCTATTACCTCTGGGCAGTTCTTTTTGATGATTTCCTGTAAAATAGTATCTAGGCTCTTTTTTTTTCTTCATAATTTTTGGGAAGTCCAATAATGCTCAGATTATCTCTCCTAGATCTATTTTTCCAGGTTTGTCATTTTGGCGAGTAGGTAGTTGACATTTTTCTCCAGATTTTCATTTTCTTGGTTTTGTCTGACTGATTCTTGGTGTCTCAATGAATCATTCATTTCTATTTGTTCAGTTCTGAATTTTAATGAGTTATTTTCTTCATTAGCTTTTTTTTACTTCTTTTTGTATATGTCCAATTTTGTTTTTAAATGAATTGTTTTGCTCTATGGAATTTTTTTTCCATTTCACTAAATTTGTTTTTTAGTGAGTTATTTTATTTTTCCAATTCACAAATCCTACTTTCTTGGGAATTCTTTATCTTTTCCAATTCTCAAATCCTACTTTCCTGTGATTTCTTTACCTTTTTCAATTCCCTAATTCTGTTTCCCTGCACTTCCTGTGAATTATTTAACTTTTCCAATTCACATTTCAGGAAGTTGTTTACCTTTTCAAATTCACATTTCAGGAGGTTGTTACTCTCTTGTATAGCTTCTCTTTCCTTTCCCCATTTTTCTTCTAACTCTATTTTGAGATTTTTAATAGTCTCTTCTAGGAGAGCATTACTTGGGGTATTCTCTGAAGGCTATCTGCTGTCAGTCTTCTAGGGGTTGGAAACCAGCTGTCTTTCTGTATAGAAGCTATCAATGATTTTCTTCACTTTTTTACTCATTTAAAAAAAAAAAAAAAAAAAAAAACCTTCAGGTCTGCCTTCAGAGCAAGGAGGTTATCAGCTTGCTCTGCAGAGCAAAACTGGGTATATGGACAGTAACCGTCCTTTCAATGGGCTGCAAGGAAAGACAGAGGGCTATGGGAAGAGCTCCACATGGACATGAGTAGGCCTGGGTATCAAGGGTCAGACTGTATAAGTGCCCTGCCAGGAGCCCCTCTGTGAGGATTAGTGACCGCCTTGGGGTTAGAGGTTAAGCAGCAAAAGTATCACTGCCCCCGCCCCAAACACCTCTTTGAGTATTAGCAGTCTCCCTATCCCTCCCCAAACCGGAAATGTCCCTGCCTGGGCAGTGTAGTTGAGCTTGGGAAATTCCATTACCCTAGGCCGAGCCCCTCACTATACAGATGAGAGGCTGCCCCGGGCTGTGCCCCTGCTGTGTGTGACTGCCCCCAAACAAGAGCCCCTAGCTGCAGAATGACACTAAATGCTGTGTTATGGTCTGCGTTGAGTCACTTCTGGTCCTGGGTGGTTATTACCCTAGGCTCCAACTTCTCTGCTGGTCCACTACTCTGCCACCAAAGCAAAGCAGTCAGGTTATGGCAGAGAGCTCTATGTAAATCTTCCAATCACAGAGGCTGCCTTGCTCCTGATTCTATCCCTGCCCTGTGCTGGTTTATTCCTGAGATCTCAGTACAAACCTTTTCTGGCGATATTCCAGATTATCTTTGGCTGGTGTGTTGTACTTCCAATTTTCATGAACCTTACCATTCTAGCGCTATTTTGGAGGCTGATTTTAAAAATTTGTAATGAGGGTGAGAGGAGCTCAGATTCTCATATGTGCCTTCTCTGCCATCTTGGCTTGGCCTCTCTGTATTAATCTATCTTTTAAGTATATTTCCAAAGATTCTAGACTTTTACATGTAATCAATTATGGCTTTCAAAGACAGATATATGTGAAAATATCAATTGTCAACCACATTTAAGGTAACTTGTTTAGGCATTTTTCAGTTGCATCCAACACTTCATGAATCAATTTGGAAATTTCTTGGCAAATATACTGGAGCAATTTGCCATTTCCTTCTCCAGGTCATTTTACAGGTGAGGAAACTAAGGTTAATACAATTAAGTGTTTGCATCTAAATAAATATCTAAGGCCAAATTTGTTTTTTTTTTTTTTTAAATTCATTTTTCAAAATTATCCCCTTCCTCCCTCCACTCCCTCCCCCCAATGACAGGTAATCCCATACATTTTACATGTGTTACAATATAACCTAGATACAATATATGTGTGTAAATACCATTTTCTTGTTGCACATTAATTATTAGCTTCCGAAGGTATAAGTAACCTGGGTAGATAGACAGTAGTGCTAACAATTTACATTCGCTTCCCAGTGTTCCTTCTCTGGGTATAGTTATTTCTGTCCATCATTGATCAACTGGAAGTGAGTTGGATCTTCTTTATGTTGAAGATTTCCACTTCCATCAGAATACATCCTGAGGCTAAATTTGAACTGAGGAAGTGAAATATTCTTGAATCCAGGCCTGACATTCTAACTTCCAAATAACTTGACTGTTCTGTTAAAGATAACCTAGTGGCTTAAAATAAGTCAGTGATTCTTGATGTGAAAATCTATTTTTCATTTCTCTAAAATAGAAAAAAAAATCCCTAGAAAAAGGCAGTTAGTAGTACAAAATTAAAGCTTTGAGTATGCTTTTATCTTTTCTCCCTTCTTCCTTATATTAATTGCTGATAGAAAAGGGAAAATTTCTGGTAAGCACTGTTAGACCATCTGGTCTATGGCCTTTGACTTATCAGAATTTTCGTAAAAGACATGAGTAGTCACTGGACTTTTGATTTCATTTTATTCATTCATTGATTCATTCATAAGCAGCTCCTCAGTAAGGGTAGTATTACTACGGTAAGATAGACTTTTCCTGTAACTCATACTATCAGAGAATGCTAGAGTGAGAGGCTGTCTTTCAATTGGAGGAGCACAGGTACTATGTGCCAGAAGTATGGCTTCCATATGTATCTTTTTTTTTTTTTTCTCTCCAACAGAAATAATGACTGATTAAGAAGTTCTTGGCTTACAATTGACATCTTTGGTTAAGATCAATTGATTCATCAAGATTAACCAACATCAGATCCTTATTTTGTAGTGAAAGATATACCATTTTTTTCATTTGATTAGTAATCAGTGTTTTTAATGAGTAACTACTTAAGAAAACAAAGATAAAAAAAAAGAAAAATTAAAATTAAAATGTAACCTATTACACCACTGAGTATATGATCTTACAGATTTATGTATTTCTTCTTGTGTGAGAGATGAAAATTCATTCATATCTTCCCCTTGTATGTTTCTAATGATTTGCCCCAAAGAATCTGCCCAATTTATCAGTATACTTTTGTTTCTTTACATTATAAGCATATCAATGTAACACATGGCATAATCGTCTCTTATCTCTTGTTCTGGAGCAATGTATATACAAACACACAGACACACACATATGCACACATACACAAACACACACACACACACATACACACACACACACACACACACATATATATATATATATATATATATATATATATATATATATATATATATATATATATATATGTGTATGAAATACCAAAGATGTTCACCACTGTCAACATTATAATAAATGTTTAGAAATAGATTCAAAATTAAAATTATGTGATTTTTACCTACTATTTTAACTGTCATTTTGACAGACCAGTGATTCATTAGATTCAACCCTGTGGGAAACCTAGCTCCTCATTGCAATCACAATGTTGGTGACATTAAATATTTGCTTTGCAAACAGATGTTTGCAAAAAAGATGAAATAGGGAGAAAATGATTTGTTATCACTGACATATGTTTCCCTGTTTTGTCTGGTTTTATCATTCATAGAAAAAAGTAAACAAGAGAATTTTGAATTCTTTACTCTAGCTGTCTTATAGATATTAGGCCAATATCAAGCTCAACAGCAAATATATTGAAAAAATATATATATTTTAGAGTCTATTGAATGTTGGCACTGCAATTTCTTCATCAATGCTTAAACTCAATGTGCAGTCTTCCTTCATGGTTACTTTCATTTATGTCTCTTTTATTTTCTCCCTGTAGAATTTGAATCTGACTTCCAGCCAAGATGGCAGCGTGGAGGCAGACAGCTGCTTAAGCTCTGCATTTTCTCTTAGGACTTACTTCATGACAAGCCTCGGAATTAATGCTTGACCAGAAAATAAACCCACAAATAATCACCAACAGAAGACATCCTTGAAATTCCCCAGAGAAGGTCTGTGTTTGCTCAGGGGAGGGTTGAATAGACTGGGTGTAGACCAAGGGCAGGTAGCCAGAGTGAGACAGGCAGCTCACACAGCCCGGACCTGATGGGGGAGGGGTGCAATCTCTTCCTTTCCTGCAAAAACACTTTTACCCCAGTGTGGATGTTCTGTCTTGGCAGCAAGCCAGGAGCAGAGGAAAAGGTGTAAACACCAGAGGTAAAGAATAAAACCCCAGAAAGCAAACATCTCTTGGGTCCTGGCAACCCCCACCCCCACCCAGAGAGACTAAGCCCATTTTTAGAACCTTAGAGCTGAGATGCAGCACAACCATCACTCTCCTGTTAGTGTCTCAGTGCTGTCTCCCTCAGTCTGTAGAGGAAGCTCGATAATAACATCCATCCCCATCCCCCCCCAGAAACAGACCATTTATTTCTCTTGTCAATTTGTTTTCTTCGATTCCCACTCTGACAAAATGAACAAAAAATTTTAAAGGACTCTAAACATTGACACCTTCTGTATGGAGAGAGAGCAGACTTCAAATACTGAAGAGACTAAAAGCAGATTGTCTCCAGAGGAATCACCTAAGGATGATATGATCTGCTCCTAAATACAAAATAATCTTGTAGAGGAAATAAAAAAGGCTCTCACAAGAGAACTAGAACAGAAATGGGAAAAGGAAAGGGAAGCTTGGCAAGAGAGCCTAGAGAAGTTATCCAGAGTGGATAAAGAGATCAAATCATTGAGAAATAAAATTAGTGAATTAGAAAACGTAAACAACTCCAAGGAAAACAGGATCAGTGAACTGGAAAAAGAAAACAGTTCTCTAAAAAAGGAAATGGATAAAATGGAAAAAAATTCCATAGAAAATAAAAACTCAATTGGACAATTACAAAATAATATTAAAAAAGTGAATGAAGAAAATACATCATTGAAAATTAGAATGGAACAAGTAGAAATGAGTGACTCAAGGAGAAACCAAGAAGTATACAAGGAAAACCAGAAAAACAAAACAATTGAAAAGAATGTCAAGTACCTTATTGAAAAGACAACAGACCTGGAAAACGGATCCAGGAGAGACAATTTGAGAATAATTGGATTCCCTGAAAAATGGGAGAGAAAAAAGAGCCTAGACACTATTTTCCAGGAAATTATCAAAGAGAACTGCCCAGACATTTTGGAAACAGAGGGTAAAATAGACATTGAAAAAATTAATTGATCATCTACTGAAAGGGACGCTAAAATCAAAACACCAAGAAATATACTGGCCAAGTTCAAGAACTATCGGACAAAGGAAAAAATGCTGGAAGCTGCTAGAAAAAAGCAATTCAAATATAGAGGAGCCACAATAAGGATAACCCAGGATCTAGCAGCATCCACATTAAAAGAATGAAGAGCTTGGAATTTGATATGCTGTTGTCTCCAGAAACTGTTTATTGCTCCCTGGGAGGAGATCTGCTGTGTCAACTCAAATCTTGCAGTCAACTCTGGTCCAGAGTAGTGACTTCACTTCCTGCAGAGAGCCACCTCAAGTCTGGTCCAGACAAGACTGTCTATCTCTAGAGTACCACCCTCTTTTATCCTCCCAGAGAATGGGCGTGGGATAATGCAAGGGCTTCTGGGAAAAATTACTTCAACCAATGAACTTGCTGCTCCTAAGCATGCAAGCTCTTCCCCAGGAGTTCACAAGTAAAACTCCCAGTAAAGGCCAGAATTAGAGAATTATTAACTATGGACTTAGAACTTAGTATGAACCTAAGAATAATCCTACTATATGTTGTTTAAAGGAAACACACCTGAAACAGGGTGATATATTCAAAATTAAAAGTAAAAGAGTGGAGCAGAATCTACTAAGTTTCAAGTGAAGCCAAAAAAGCAGATGTAGCCATCCTCATCTCAGATCAAGCAAAAAGAAAAAAAAAATCTCATTAAAAGAGATAAGGAAGGGCATTATTTCCTGCTAAAGGGTAGCATAGATAATGAAGCAGTATCAATATTAAACATATACACACCAAGTTGTACAGCATCTAAATTATTAAAAGAGAAATTAAGAGAGCTGCAAAAAGAAATAGACAGAAAAACTATAATAGTGGGAGATCTCAACCTTGCACTCTCAGAATTAGATAAATCAAACCACAAAATAAATAAAAACGAAGTCAAAGAGGTAAATAGAATACTAGAAAAGTTTGATATGATAGATCTTTGGAGAAAGCTAAATGGAGACAGAAAGGAGTACACTTTCTTCTTAACAGTTCATGGAACCTATACAAAAATTGATCATATACTAGGACATAAAAACCTCAAAATCAAATGCAGCAAGGCAGAAATAGTAAATGTATCCTTTTCAGACCACAATGCAATTAAAATTACATTTAATAAAAAGCCAGGGGAAAATAGACCAAAAAATAATTGGAAACTAAATAATCTTATACTAAAGAATGATTTGGTAAAACAGCAAATTATAGACATAATTAATAACTTCACCAAAGAAAATTAAATAATGAGATATCTTAACAAAACATGTGGGATACAGCCAAAGCAGTAATAAGGGGAAGTTTTATATCTCTACAGGACTACTTGCATGAAATAGAGAAAGAGCGGGTCAATGAATTGGGCTTTAAACTAAAATTGCTAGAAAAGGAACAAATTAAAAACCCCCAGACAAACACAAAACTTGAAATTCTAAAAATAAAAGGTGAGATTAAGAAAATTGAATGTAAAAAAAAAACAAAAACAAAAAACAAAACAAAAAAAAAAAAAAACTATTGAATTAATTAATAAAACTAAGAGTTGGTTCTATGAAAAAACCAACAAAATAAACAAGCCGTTAGTAAATCTGATTAAAAAAGGAAAGAGGAAAAGCAAATTGTTAGTCTTGAAAATGAAAAGGAGTACTCACCACTAATGAAGAGGAAATTAGAACAATAGTTAGGAGCTACTTTGCTCAACTTTATGCCAATAAATTCTATAACTTAAATGAAATGGAAGAATACCTTTAACAATATAGCTTGCTCAGATTAACAGAGGGAGAAGTAAATAGTCTAAACATTTAAAGAACAACTAATTCAAATGCAATATAAACTATTCGAAAAAATAGTAATTGAAGGAGTCCTACCAAATTCCTTTTGTGACTCAGACATGGTACTGATACCTAAACCAGGTAGGCTGAAAACTGAGAAAGAAAATTATAGACCAATCTCCCTGATGAATATTGATGCCAAAATCTTAAATAAAATATTAGCAAAAAGACTACAGAAAGTCATCCCCAGGATAATACACTATGACCAAGTGGGATTTATACCAGGAATGCAGGGCTGGTTCAATATTAGGAAAAGTATTAGCATAATCAACTATATCAATAACCAAATTAAGAAAAAACATACGATCCTCTCAATAGATGCAGAAAAAGCATTTGATAAAATCCAACATTGATTCCTAATAAAAACACTTGAGAGTATAGGAATAAATGGACTATTCTTTAAAATAATAAGGATCATATATTTAAAACCTTCAGTAAACATCATATGTAATGGCGATAAACTGGAACTTTTCCCAGTAAGATCAGGAGTGCAACAAGGTTGCCCACTATCACCATTACTATTCAATATTGTACTAGAAATGCTGGCCTTGGCAATAAGAGCAAAGATAGAAATTAAAGGACTTAGAGTAGGTAATGAGGAAATCAAACTATCACTCTTCGCAGATGATATGATGGTATACCTAGAGAAGCCCAAAGATTCTGCTAAAAAGCTATTAGAAATAATTCATAACTTTAGCAAAGTTTCAGGATACAAAATAAATCCACATAAATGCTCAGCATTTTTGTACATTACCAACACAATGCAACAGGAAGAGATACAAAGAGAAATTCAATTCAAAATAACAGTCGATAGTATAAAATATTTGGGAATATATCTACCAAAGAATAGTCAGGAATTATATGAGAAAAATTACAAAACACTTGCCACAAAAATAAAGTCAAATTTAAATAATTGGAAAGACATTCAGTGCTCTTGGATAGGCCGAGCAAATAGAATTAAGATGACAATACTCCCTAAACTAATCTATTTATTTAGTCCCATACCAATCAGACTCCCAAGAAACTATTTTAATGACCTAGAAAAAATAACAACAAAATTCATATGGAAGAACCAAAGGTCGAGAATTTCAAGGGAAGTAATGAAAAAAAAAATCAAATGAAGGTGGTCTAGCTATACCTGATCTAGAACTATATTATAAAGCAGCAGTCAGCAAAACCATCTGGCATTGGCTAAGAAATAGACTAGTTGATCAGTGGAATAGATTAAGTTCACAGGACAAGATAGTGAATAAAAATAGCAATCTAGTATTTGACAAACCCAAAGATCCCAACTTCTGGGATAAGAATTAATTATTTGACAAAAACTGCTGGGAAAATTGGAAATTAGTATGGCAGAAACTAGGCATGGACCGACATTTAACACCACATACTAAGAGAAGATCAAAATGGGTCCAAGATTTAGTCATAAAGAACGAGATCATAAATAAATTAGAGGAACATAGGATAGTTTACCTCTCAGACTTGTAGGGAAGGAAGGCATTTGTGTCCAAAGGAGAACTAGAGATCTTTATTGATCACAAAATAGAAAAATTTAATTACATCAAATTAAAAAGCTTTTGCACAAACAAAACTAAAGCAAACAAGATTAGAAGGGGAGTAACAAATTGGGAAAATATTTTTTAAAAGCAAAGGTTCTGACAAATTTCTCATTTCCAAAATATATAGAGAACTGACCCTAATTTATAAGAAACCGAACCATTCTCCAATTGATAAATGGTCAAAGGATATGAATCGACAATTTTCAGATGACGAAATTGAAACTATTTCCACTCATATGAAAGAGTGTTCCAAATCACTACTGATCAGAGAAATGCAAATTAAGACAACTCTGAGATACCACTATACACCTGTCAGATTGGCTAAGATGACAGGAACAAATAATGATGAATGTTGGGGGGGGCGGAGCCAAGATGGCAGAGAAGATACATGCGACTCTGTGAATGTCCTTCTTCCCTCAATACCAATTAGATAAATTCAGCCTCAAAAATAGCGCTGGACTGATAGAAACCACAAGGACTGGAAGCACGTCTTACCAGCTGAAGAGAATCTGGAGTTTCAACAGGAAAGGTCAGTTCCCAGGGGAGGAAGAAGAAAGGCCAGCACAGATGGCTGGGTGCTGGTACACTGCGCTGATCGCGCTGGGGAGGGCTCTGGGTCAGAGAAGCCACTGAGATAGAAGAATCTGGTACAGGCTGTTAGCTTTTCTCTACTTATAAAATAGCAGTTCAGAAGATAAATCAAGCCACTTTAAAAATTAAAGCTAGAGACTGGATTTCCCGGATCCTGGGGGTGACTCAGCAGATTGCGCCACTGTGGGTGTGGTTGACTTAGGCTGTCCAGGCTTTCACCTGGGAATATTTAAGAGATTGAAAAGCAGGCAGACACCACCCAAGATAACACATAGTGCCTTGCTTGGCTGGAGGCTGTGGAGCTCAGCCTCTGGAAGTCCCAGAGAAGCAGAACCTTTGAAATAGGGACAGCGGTTTCACATCAGACACTTCCAGTTTGAATGCAGGGGCTTTTCACGTCACCTGCTGCTAACATCCATGCCCCACCTGGACGCATAGGCTGGGCTTTGTGTTGCCTTTACTGTTCAGTCTCAAACCTCAGGGAAGCCACTAGGACACATAGTGCTGCCCTCAAAGCGCAGCAGTGCTAATCACCTGTGAGACACTTCCAGGGAGGGGGTGGGGAACTCTCCCAGAGCTTTCACTTAGCTCAGGTGCAGGAGCCGCTGCATCCATCCAGTTTGGGAGGAAGCTAGTAAAGAAATAAATAAATAATTTCCTACCCAGGGACAGACCCCAAAAGATTTTTTAAGTATGAGTAAAAAGCATAAAAGAACCATTGAATCCTTCTACACAGAGAAAAAGTGAGTATCCAACCCCGAGGAAGTTAACAGCAGAGAGTCAGCAGACAACAGCCTATAGGGGAATGATTCCTGCCCCCCATCACATAACTATCTTAGAAGAGACTATTAAAAAATTTGGAGAGTTTGAAGAAAAATGGGGAAAGGAAAGGGAAGCTATGAAATTGGAGTTGGAAAAAATAAAGAATTCACAAGAGATGCAGGGAAATAAAATTTGTGAATTAGAAAAGGTTAAAAAATCACAGGAAAATAGGATTTCTGAATTGGAAAAGACAAAAAAGTCTCAAGAAAATAGGATTTCAGAATTGGAAAAAGAAAACAATTCTCTAAAAAATTAGGGAAATGTAAAACAATTCAATAGAGCAAAATAATTTATTTAAAAACGAAATTGGGCATTTACAAAAAGAACTAAAAACTGTGAATGAAGAAAATAACTCCTTAAAATTCAGGATGGAACAAATAGAAATGAATGATTCATTGAGAACCCAAGAATCAGTTAAACAAAACAAAAAAAAAAAAAAAAAAAATTGAAAAGCTGGAGAATAATGTCAAATACTTACTGGGAAAAACTATAGACCTGGAAAATAGATCTAGGAGAGATAATCTGCGGATCCTTGGACTTCCCAAAAACTATGATCAAAAAAAGAGCCTAGATTTTATTTTGCAGGAAATTATCAAAGAGAACTGTCCAGAGATAATAAAAACAGAAGGGAAAGTAGATGTCAAAAGAATTCATCGAACTCCTTCTGAAATAGACCTTAAAAAAAGAACACCACACAATATTGTGGCTAAGCTGCAGAATTATCACACAAAGGAAAAAATCCTGCAAGCAGCTAGAAAAAAACAATTTAAATACCAAGGTGCCACAATAAGCGTCACACAAGATCTGGCTGCCACATTAAAAGATAGAAGGGTCTGGAACCTGATATTCCAAAAGGCACAAGATCAAGGATTGCAACCAAGAATAAACTACCCAGCTAAGTTTAGCATCTTTTTCCATGGAAGAAGATGGGCATTCAATGAAATAGAGGAATTCCATATGTTTCTAAGAAAAAAACCAGACTTTAACAAAAAATTTGATCAACATCCACAAGACTGAAGGGAAATAGAAAAAGGTACACAGAACCCTTGAGAACTGTATCTCTGTTGTGGGTGTATAGAAAGTACTCATGGATAATTTGATCTTATTGATATAAAAGAAAAAAGGGGGGGGTGTAGTAAAGGGAAGGGGGTAGTATCAGAAAAAGGGGAGGGTGTGATAAAAAGAGGAAAACTACATCCCAGGAAGAGGCATAGAAAATACACCATATCTGAGGGAATTTATAGAGGGGGAGAAACATTGTGTGAATCTTACTCTCATCAGAAGAGGCTCAAAGAGTAAATAATTGACATATTTGTTTTTCAGAGAATTCTCTCTCACTTCATTAAAAGGGGGGAGAGGAAGAGGGAAAAGGAAAAGGAGAATAAGGGAAGGGACTTGGAGGGAGGGAGGAGGGATTCTAAAAAAAAAAAGGAGGGCTGCGCGTCACAAGTGGAGTCTATAAATTAAATATCAGAGAAGGGGTTCAGGGGTGTCAAGGGAAAAGGCACAATCTGGGGATAATATAATGGCAGGAAATACAGATTTAGTAATTTTAACTGTAAATGTGAATGGGATGAACACTCCCATCAAACAGAGACAGATAGAAGACTGGATCAAATGTCAGAACCCTACAATATGTTGTTTACAGGAAACACACTTAAAGCAGTGATATACATACAGATTAAAGGTAAAAGGTTGGAGCAGAATCTATTATGCTTCAGGTAAAGCCAAAAAAGCAGGGGTAGCTATCCTTATCTCAGATCAAGCAAAAGCAGAAGTTGATCTAGTTAAAAGAGATAGGGAAGGAAACTATATCCTGCTGAAAGGTAGCATAAATAATGAAGCCATATCAATACTAAACATATATGAACCAAGTGTTATAGCATCTAACTTTTTAAAGGAAAAGTTAAGAGAATTGAAAGAAGAAATAGAAAATAAAACTATCATAGTGGGAGATATCAACCTTGTACTCTCAGATTTAGACAAATCAAACCACAAAACAAATAAGAAAGAAATTAAAAAAAGGAAATAGAACAGGGGCAGCTAGGTGGCGCAGTGGATAGAGCATCAGCCTTGAATTCAGGAGGACCTGAGTTCAAATGTGGTCTCAGACACTTAACACTTCCTAGCTGTGTGATCCTGGGCAAGTCACTTAACCACAGCCTCAAAAAAAAAAAAAAAAAAAAAAAAAAAAAAAAAAAAAAAAGTAAATAGAACATTAGAAAAACTAGGTATGATAGACCTTTGGAGAAAACTGAATGGTGATAGAAAGGAATATACTTTCTTCTCAGCAGATCATGGATCCTATACAAAAATTGACCATATATTAGGACATAAAGATCTCAAAATTAAATGTAGGAAGGCAGAAATAATAAATGCCTTCTTCTCAGACCACAATGCAATAAAAGCTACATTCAGTAAAAAGTTAGGGATAAATAGACCAAAAAGTAATTGGAAACTGAATAATCAGATCTTAAAAAATGACTGGGTGAAAAAGACCAAGAGTTGGTTTTATGAAAAAGCCAATAAAATAGATAAACCTTTGGTAAATCTGATCAGAAAAAAGAAAGAGGAAAATCAAATTGTTAGTCTTACAAATGAAAAGGGGGATCTTTCCACGAATGAAGAGAAAATTAGAGAAATAATAAGGAGTTACTTTGTGCAACTTTATGCTTATATATTTGATAACTTAAGTGAAATGAATGACTTCCTCCAAAAATATAGGCTTCCTAGATTAACAGAGGAGGAGATAAATTGCTTAAATAGTCCCATTTCAGAAAAAGAAATAGAAGAAGCTATTAATCAACTCTCCAGGAAAAAATCCCCAGGACCAGATGGATTTACATGTGAATTTTACCAAACATTTAAAGAACAACTAACTCCAATGCTATGTAAACTATGTGAAAAAATAGGGGATGAAGGAGTCCTACCAAACTCCTTTTATGACACAGACATGGTACTGATACCTAAACCAGGTCGATCAAAAACTGAGAAAGAAAATTATAGACCAATTTCCTTAATGAATATTGATGCTAAAAATCTTAAATAATGTATTAGCAAAAAGACTTCAGAAAATAATCCCCAGTATAATACACTATGATCAAGTAGGATTTATACCAGGAATGCAGGGCTGGTTTAATATTAAGAAAACTATTAATATAATTGACCATATTAATAATCCAATTAATAAAAACCATATGATCATCTCAAAAGATGCAGAAAAAGCATTTGACAAAATCCAACATCCATTCCTACTAAAAACTCTTGAGAGTATAGGAATAAATGGACTATTCTTTAGAATAATCAGGAGCATATATTTACAACTGTCAGTAAGCATAATATGCAATAGAAATAAACTGGACTCTTTCCCAGTAAGATCAGGAGTGAAACAAGGTTGCCCACTGTCACCATTACTATTCAATATAGTACTAGAAACACTAGCCTCGGCAATAAGAGCAGAGAAAGAGATTCAAGGAATTAGAGTAGGAAATGAGGAAATCAAACTATCACTCTTTGCAGATGACATGATGGTATACTTAGAGAACCCCAAAGACTCCTCTAAAAAGCTATTAGAAATAATTCAGAATTTCAGCAAAGTGGCAGGATACAAAATAAATCCACATAAATCCTCAGCATTTTTATACATCACCAACAAAATGCAACAGCAAGAGATACAAAGAGAAATTCCATTTCAAACAAATGTTGAGAGTATAAAATATTTGGGAATATATCTACCAAAGAATAGTCAGGAATTATATGAGAAAAATTACAAAACACTTGCCACAAAAAGAAAGTCAGATTTAAATAATTGGAAAGACATTCAGTGCTCTTGGATAGGCCGGGTGAATATAATAAAGATGACAATACTCCCCAAACTAATCTATGTATTTAGTGCTATACCAATCAGACTCCCAAGAAACTATTTTAATGACCTAGAAAAAATAACAACAAAATTCATATGGAAGAATAAAAGGTCGAGATTTTTAAGGGAAGTAATGAAAAAAAAAAGTCAGATGAAGATGGTCTAGGTGTACCTGATCTAAAGCTATATTATATAGCAGCAGTCACCAAAATCATTTGGTATTGGCTAAGAAATAGACTGCTTCATCAGTGGAACAGATTAGGTACAAAGGACAAAAAAAGGTACATCTATAGCAATCTAATCTTTGACAAACCCAAAGATACCAACATTAGGGATAAAAATTCATTATTTGCAAAAAACTGTTTGGAAAACTGGAAATTAATATGGCAGAAATTAGATATGGATCCACACAACACCATATACCAAGATAAGATCAAAATGGGTCCATGATTTAGGCATAAAGAATGAGATCATAAATAGATTAGAGGAACAGAAAATAGTCTACCTCTCAGACTTGTGGAGGAGGAAGGAATTTATGACCAGAGGAGAACTAGAGATCATTATTGATCATAAAATAGAAGATTTTAATTACATCAAACTAAAAAGTTTCTGTACAAACAATACTAATGCAAACAAGATTAGAAGGGAAGTAACAAATTGGGAAAATATTTTTACAGTTAAAGGTTCAAAATATATAGAGAACTGACCCTAATTTATAAGAAATCAATCCATTCTCCAATTGATAAATGGTCAAAGATATGAACAGACAATTCTCAGATGATGAAATTGAAATTATATCCACTCATATGAAAGAGTGTTCCAAATCATTACTGATCAGAGAAATGCAAATTAACACAACTCTGAGATACCACCACACTCTCAGTTTTGCTAAGATGACAGGAACAAATAATGATGAATGTTGGAAGGGATGTGGGAAACCTAGGACACTAATACATTGTTGGTGGAGTTGTGAAAGAATCAGGCCATTCTGGAGAGCAATTTGGAACTATGCCCAAAATGTTATCAAACTGTGCATACCCTTTGATCCAGCAGTGCTACTATTGGGCTTATATCGCAAAGAAATACTGAGGAGGGGAAAGGGACCTGTATGTGCCAAAATGTTTGTGGAAGCTCTTTTCATAGTGGCTAGAAACTGGAAGATGAATGGATGTCCACCAATTGGAGAATGGTTGGGTAAATTATGGTATATGAATGTTATGGAATATTATTGCTCTGTAAGAAATGACCAGCAGGAGGAATACAGAAAGGCTTGGAGAGAATTACATCAACTGTTGCTGAGTGAAGTGAATAGAACCAGAAGATGGCTATACACTTCATTGTTGTATGAAGATGTATTCTGATGGAAGTGGATATCTTCAACATAATGAAGATCCAACTCACTTCCAGTTGATCAATGATGGACAGAAACAGCTACACCCAGAGAAGGAACACTGGGAAGTGAATGTAAATTGATAGCACTACTGTCTATCTACCTATATCTATAAGGTTACTTATACCTTCGGATTCTAATACTTAATGTGCATCACGAAAATGGTATTTACACACATATATTGTATCTAGGTTATATTGTAACATATGTAAAATGTATGGGATTGCCTGTCATCAAGGGGAGGAAGTAGAGGGGGGGAGAGGATAATTTGGAAAAATGAATACAAGAGATAATGTTAAAAAAACTTACTCATGCATATATACTGTCAAAAATTATAAATAAAAAATAAATAAAATAAAATTTAAAAACAAGGTAATTTTTCCATTCCCTGTGATTGAAGTTAAGAAGAAATCACATCCAATATATATTCCAATATAGAAGAAAGATTTTAGATATGTGTTGATAATAGTAGGTGTTCACCTTGAAACCTGTAAACGTCCATATTAGGAAAAACATGTACTTATTTTTCAAATATTAGAAAAAAACACACAAAAGAAGTCTAAAACTCAGACTCAAGTTTTTCTGGGCCAAACATGTTTCAAAAAACGTAAACTTATGGTAATATGGAGAATAGGGTCAGTTTATCTCTTTCCATATCATACTCTTCACAAGCAGCCTGAAATGATTCCTCTCCTGAGTGCAACCCTAGGAAAGGGAAGAATGAGTTAGCAGAAATAGTCACTCCATCCCTTTTTTATATCCTATTTATCATCCAGCCTTTTGACTTAACTTTTAATAACCTTTATCATCTCAAAGTGCAAATCTATTAAGCCTGAGATACCCATAGTTAGAATAAAAACCTAAACTCCAAAGTAGTCAAAAAGAACTAGTTATGAAAATTATAGACTAATCTCCTTAATGAATATTGATGCTAAAATCTTAAATAAGATATTAGCAAAAAGAATTCAGAAAATCATCCCCAGGATAATACATTATGATCAAGTAGGATTTATAACAGGAATGCAGGGCAGGTTTAATATTAGGAAAACTATTAGTATAATTGACCATATTAATAATCAAATTAATAAAATATATTATGATCTCAATGGTTACAGAAAAAGCATTTGATATAATCCAACATCCATTACTACTGAAAATGCTTGAGAGTATAGGAATAAATGGACTATTCCTTAGAATAATCAGGAGCATATATTTACAACCGTGAGTAAGCATAATATGCAATGGAGATAAACTGGAACCTTTGCTAGTAAGATGAGGAGTGAAACAAGATTGCCTACTGTCACCATTACTATTCTATATTGTATTAGAAATGTTAGCCTTGGCAATAAGAGTCGAGAAAGAGATTAAAGGAATAAGAGTAGGTAATGAGGAAATCAAACTACCACTCTTTGCAGATGACATGATGGTATACTTAGAAAACCCCAGAGATTCTAATAAAAAGTTATTAGAAATAATTCACAAATTAGCAAAGTTACTGGATACAAAATAAATCCACATAAATCCTCAGCATTTTTATATATCACCAACAAAATGCAACAGCAAGAATTACAAAGAGAAATTCTATTCCAAACAAATGTTGTGAGTATAAAATATTTGGGAATCCATCTACCAAATAAAAGTCAGAAATTATATGAGCAAAATTACGAAACACTTGCCACAAAAATAAAGTCAGATTTAAATAATTGGAAAGACAATCAGTGCTCTTGGATAGGCCGAGCAAATATAATAAAGATGACACTACTCAACAAACTAATTTTTTATTTAGTGCTATACAAATCAGACTCCCTAGAAACTATTTTAATGACCTAGAAAAAAAAAAACAACAAAATTCATATGGAAGAATAAAAGGTCAAGAATTTCAAGGGAAGTAATGAAAAAAAAAGTCAGATGAAGGTGGTCTAGGTATACCTGATCTAAAGCTATACTATATAGCAGCAGTCACCAAAACCATATGGTATTGGCAAAGAAATAGACCAGTCAATCAGTGGAACGGATTAGGTACAAAGGACAAAAAAGGATACATCTACAGCAATCTAGTGTTTGTCAAACCCCAAAATACCAACATTTGGGATTATTTGCAAAAACCTGTTTGGAAAACTGGAAATTAGTTGGGCAGAAATTAGATATGGAGCCACACTTAACACCATATACCAAGATAAGATCAAAATGGGTCCATGATTTAGGCATAAAGAATGAGATCATAAATAGATTAGAGGAACAGAGGATAGTCTACCTCTTAGACCTGTGGAGGAGGAAGGAATTTATGACCAGAGGAGAACTAGAGATCATTATCGATCACAAAACAGAAGATTTTATTTATTTATTATAATTATAACTTTTTTTTTTGATAGTACATATGCATGGGTAATTTTTTACAACATTATCCCTTGCACTTACTTCTGTTCAGATTTTTTCCCTTCCTCCCCCAACCCCCTCCCCCAGATGGCAGGCAGTCTTATACATATTAAATATATTACAATATATTCTAGATACACTATTTGTGTGTAGAACCAAATTTCTTGTTGCACTGGAAGGATTGGATTCAGAAGGTAAAAATAACAGTTTACACTCATTTCCCAGTGTTCCTTTTCTGGATGTAGCTGATTCTGTCCATCATTGATCAATTGGAATTGGATTAGCTCTTCGCTATGTTGAAGATATCCACTTCCATCAGAATACATCCTCATACAGTATCATTGTTGAAGTGTATAATGATCTTCTGGTTCTGCTCGTTTCACTTAGCATCAGTTATTGTAAGTCTCTCCAAGCCTCTCTGTATTCCTCCTGTTGGTCATTTCTTACAGAACAATAATATTCAAGAACATTCATATACCATAATTTACCCAACCATTCTCCAATTGATGGACATCATCCATTCATCTTCCAGGTTCTAGCCACTATGAAAAGGGCTGCCACAAACATTTTGGCACATACAGGTCCCTTTCCCTTCTTTAGTATTTCCTTGGGATATAAGCCCAGTAGTAGTATGGCTGGGTCAAAGGGTATGCACATTTTGATAACTTTTTGGGCATAATTCCAGATTGCTCTCCAGAATGGTTGGATTCTTTCACAACTCCACCAACAATGCATCAGTGTCCCAGTTTTCCCACAGCTCCTCCAACATTCATCGTTATTTGTTCCTGTCATCATAGCCAAGCTGACAGGTGTGTAATGATATCTCAGAGTTGTCTTAATTTGCATTTCTCTTATCAATAGTGATTTGGAACACTCTTTCATATGAGTGGAAATAGTTTTAATTTCATCATCTGAAAATTGTCAGTTCGTATCCTTTGACCATTTATCAATTGGAGAATGGCTTGATTTCTTATAAATTAAAGTTAATTCTCTGTCTATTTTGGAGATGAGGCCTTTATCAGAACCTTTAACTGTAAAAATATTTTCCCAATTTGTTACTTCCCTTCTAATCTTGTTTGCATTAGTTTTGTTTGTGCATAAACTTTTTAATTTGATGTAATCAAAATTTTCTATTTTGTGATCAATAATGGTCTCTATTTCTCCCTTGGACACAAACTCCTTCCTCCTCCACAAGTCTGAGAGGTCAACCATCCCATGTTCCTCCAATTTATTTATGATTTCGTTCTTTATGCCTAAATCTTGGACCCATTTTGATCTAACCTTAGTATGTGGTGTTAAATGTGGCTCCATGCCTAGTTTCTGCCATGCTAATTTCCAGTTTTCCCAGCAGTTTTTGTTAAATAATGAATTCTTATCCCAAAATTTTGGATCTTTGGGTTTGTCAAACACCAGATTGCTATTTGTATTCACTACCTTGCCCTGTGCACCTAACCTATGCCACTGATCAACTAGTCTATTTCTTATCCAATACCAAATGATTTTGGTGATTGTTGCTTTATAATACAGTTCTAGATCAGGTACAGCTAGACCACCTTCACTTAATTTTTTTTTCATTACTTCCCATGAAATTCTCGACCTTCTGTTGTTCCATATGAATTCTGTTGTTATTTTTTCTAGGTTATTAAAATAGTTTCTTGGGAGTCTGATTGGTATAGGACTAAAAAAATAGATTAGTTTAGGGAGTATTGTCATCTTAATTATATTCGCTAGGCCTATCCAAGAGCACTGAATGTCTTTCCAATTATTTAAATCTGACTTTATTTTTGTGTCATGTGTTTTGTAATTTTGCTCATATAATTCCTGACTCTCCTTTGGTAGATATATTCCCAAATATTTTATACTATTGATTTTTATTTTGAATGGAATTTCTCTTTGTATCTCTTGCTGTTGGATTGTGTTAGTAATGTATAAGAATGCTGAGGATTTATGTGGATTTATTTTGTATCCTACAACTTTGCTAAAATTCTAAATTATTTCTAATAGCTTTTTAGCAGAGTCTTTGGGGTTCTCTAAGTATACCATCATGTCATCTGCGAAAAGTGATAACTTGATTTCCTCATTTCCTACTCTAATTCCTTGAATCTCTTTCTCGGCTCTTATTGCCAAGGATAGTGTTTCTAGTACTATATTGAAAAGTAATGGTGATAGTGGGCAACCTTGTTTCACTCCTGATCTTATAGGGAAAGGTTCTAGTTTATCGCCATTACATATGATGTGTACTGAAGGTTTTAAATATATGCTCCTTATTATTTTAAGGAATAGTCCATTTATTCCTATACTCTCAAGCGTTTTTAGTAGGAATGGATGTTGGATTTTATCAATGCTTTTTCTGCATCTATTGAGATGATCATATGGTTTTTATTAATTTGATTATTAATATGGTCATTTATAGTAATAGTTTCCCTAATATTAAACCAGCCCTGCATTCCTGGTATAAATCCCACTTGGCCATAGTGTATTATCCTGGGCATGATTTTCTGAAGTCTATTTGCTAATATCTTATTTAAGATTTTAGCATCAATATTCATTAAGGAAATTGGTCTATAGTTTTCTTTCTCAGTTTTTGATCTACCTGGTTTAGGTATCAGTACCATGTCTGTGTCATAGAAGGAATTTGGTAGGACTACTTCAATCCCTATTTTTTCAAATAGTTTACATAGCATTGGAGTTAGTTGTTCTTTAAATGTTTGGTAGAATTCACATGTAAATCCATCTGGTGCTGGGGACTTTTTCTTATGAAGTTGGTTAATAGCTTGGTCTATTTCTTTTTCTGAGATGGGACTATTTAGACTACTTACTTCTTCCTCTGTTAATCTGGGCAAGCTATATTTTTGAAGGTATTCTTCCATTTCATTTAAGTTATCGAATTTATCGGCATAAAGTTGAGCAAAGTAGCTCCTAACTATTGTTCTAAACTCCTCTTCATTAGTGGTGAGTTCACCCTTTTCATTTTCAAGACTAACAATTTGCTTTTTCTCTTTCCTTTTTTTAATCAGGTTTACTAAGGGTTTGTCTATTTTGTTGGTTTTTTCATAGAACCAACTCTTAGTTTTATTAATTAATTCAATAGTTTATTTTTTTTTTTTACTTTCAATTTTATTAATCTCACCTTTTATTTTTTGAATTTCAAGTTTTGTGTTTGTCTGGGGGGTTTTAATTTATTCCTTTTCTAGCAATTTTAGTTGTAAGCCCAATTCATTGGCCCTCTCTTTCTCTATTTTATGCAAGTAGTCCTGTAGAGATATGAAACTTCCCTTTATTACTGCTTTGGCTGTATCCCACACATTTTGGTATGATGTCTCATTATTGTCATTTTCTTGGGTGAAGTTACTAATTATGTCTATGATTTGCTGTTTTACCCAATCATTCTTTAGTATAAGATTATTTAGTTTCCAATTATTTTTTGGTCTATTTTCCCCTGGCTTTTTATTAAATGTAATTTTGATTGCATTGTGGTCTGAAAAGGATGCATTTACTATTTTTGCCTTACTGCATTTGATTTTGAGGTTTTTATGCCCTAGTATATGATCAATTTTTGTACAGGTTCCATGAAATGCTGTGAAGAAAGTATACTCCTTTCTGTCTCCATTTAGCCTTTGCCAAAGATCTATCATATCAAACTTTTCTAGTATTCTATTTACCTCTCTGACTTCTTTCTTATTTATTTTGTGGTTTGATTTATCTAATTCTGAGAGTGCAAGATTGAGATCCCCCACTATTATAGTTTTGCTATCTATTTCCTCTTGCAGCTCTCTTAATTTCTCTTTTAAGAATTTAGATGCTGCACCACTTGTTGCATATATGTTTAATATTGATACTGCTTAATTATTGATGCTCCCCTTTAGCAGGAAATAATGCCCTTCCTTATCTCTTTTAATTAGATCAATTTTTGTTTTTGCTTGTTCTGAGATGAGGATGGCTACTCTTGCTTTTTTGGTTTTGCCTGAAGCATAATAGATTCTGCTCCACCCTTTTACTTTTAATTTGAATGTATCACCCTGTTTCAGGTGTTTCCTGTAAACAACATATAGTAGGATTCTGACTTTTAATCCAGTCTGCTAACTGCTTCCTCTTTATGAGGCAGTTTGCCCCATTCACATTTATAGTTAGAAGAACTAATTCTATATTGCTTGCCATCCTATTAACCCCTGCTTATGCTTTTCCCCTTTCCTTCCCTTTTACCCCCCTACCCAGTATTAAACTTGTGAACACCACTTGCTTTTCACAGCCCTCCCTTTTTATGATCCCTCCCCCACCTTAAAGTTCCTCCCCTTATTTTACCCCTTTTCCTCACAATTTCTGTATTCCCTTCCCCTTAGCTTACTCCTTCCCTTTCACTTTTCAATGAAGTGGAAGAAGTTTCACCATAAATCGAATATGTCTATTGATACACACTATGTTCATCTCCCTCCTTTCTTTCTCTCAGATATATTAGGTTACCTTTGCTTTTTCATGAGATGTAGTACCACCACTTTACACTTTTTTATGATATAATTTCCTTTCCACCTCTAATTTCTAAGACAAATTGTACATATGTTCTTTACATATTTTTTTGGCAGAAGTATAGTTCTCAAGATTTCTTTTTATCTTTTTAGAAATCTCTTGAGTTCTGTATTTGAAAATGAAACATTTTATGTAGGTCTGGTTTTTTCATCAAAAATAGATGGAATTCATTTATTTCGTTAAATGTCCATCTTCTTCCCTGGAAAACGATGCTCATTCTTGCTGGGTAAGTTATTCTTGGCTGCATACCAAGTTCCTTAGCCTTTCGGAATATCATGATCCAGGCCCTTCTTTCTTTTAATGTGGATGCTGTTAGATTCAGGGTTATCCTTATTGTGGATCCTCCATATCTGAATTGCTTTTTTCTAGCAGCTTCCAATATCTTTTCCTTTGTCTGATGGTTCTTGAACTTGGTCACTATATTTCTTGGCGTTTTGATTTTAGGGTCCCTTTCAGTAGGTGATCGATGAATTTTTTCAATGTCTATTTTGCCCTCTGTTTCCAGAACGTCTGGGAAGTTCTCTGATAATTTCCTCGAAAATGGTGTCCACGCTCTTTTTTTCCTCACATTTTTCAGGGAGTCTGATTATTCTCAAATTGTCTCTCCTGGATCTGTTTTCCAGGTCTGTTGTCTTTCTAATAAGTTACTTGACATTCTTTTCAATTGTTTCATTTCTCTGGTTTTGCTTGACTACCTCTTGGTTTCTCCTTGAGTCATTCATTTCTACTTGGTCCAGTCTAATTTTCAATGATGTATTTTCTTCACTCACTTTTTTATATATCTTTGTAATTGTCCAATTGAGTTTTTATCTTCTATTGAATTTTTTTCCATTTTATCCATTTTATTTTTTAGAGAGCTATTTTCTTTTTCCAGCTCACTAATCCTGTTTTCCTTGGAGTTGTTTACCTTTTCCAGCTCACTAATCTTGTTTCTCAATGATTTGATTTTTTTATCCACTCTGTCTTTAAATGCATGGGATGACTTTTTCAGGCTCTCTTGCCAAGCTTCCCTTTCCTTTTCCCATTTCTCTTCCAGCTCTCTTGTGAGAGCCTTTTTGATTTCCTCTATGAGATTCTTTTGTATTGAGGAGCAGCTCATATCCCCCTTAGGGGATTCCTCTGGGGACAGTCTGTTTTTAGTCTCCTCAGTGTTTGAAGTCTGCTCTCTCTCCATACAAAAGCTGTCAATGATTAGAGCCCTTTTGAATTTTTTGTTCATTTTGTCAGAGTAGGAAACGCAGAAAACAAATTGACAAGAGAAACAATTGGTCTGTTTTGGGGGGGATGGGGCTGGATGATATTAATGGGCTTCCTCTACAGACTCGGGGTAGGGCAGCAGAGAGCCACTAACAGAACAGCGATGACTGTACTGAGTCTGTGCTCTGAGGCTCTGAGAACGTGCTGAGTCAGTCCAGGTGGGAGTTGGGGGTGGCCGGGTTCTGAGAGACACTAGCTTTCTGGGGTTTTAATCTTCACCTTCGGTGTTTACACCCTCTCCACTGATCCTAGCTTGCTGCCAAGATGGAGTATCCACACTGGGGTAAAAGCCTTTTTGCAGAAACTGCAGAGTTTGTACCCCTCCCCCTCAGGTCTGAGCTGTGTGAGCTGCCTGTCTCTTTCTGGCTTGCCTGCCCTCAGTCTGTGCCCAGTCTGATTGACTCTCCCCCGAGCAAACACAGACCTTTTCTGGCGACTTTCAAGGATATCTTCTCTTGGTGATTATTTGTGGATTTCTTTCTGGGTCAAGCATTAAGTCTGAGGCTTGTCATGAAGTAAGTTCTGGGAGAAAACGAGGAGCTCAAGCAGCTGTCTGCCTCCATGCTGCCATCTTGGCTGGAAGTCAAAACAGAAGATTTTGATTATATCAAACCAAAAAGTTTCTGTACAAACAATACTAATGTAAACAATATTAGAAGGGAAGTAACAAATTAGGAAAATATTTTTAAAGTTAAAGGTTCTAATAAAGGTCTCATTTCCAAAATATATAGAGAACTGACCCTAATTTATAAGAAATCAAACCATTCTCCAACTGATAAATAGTCAAAGGATATAAACAGACAATTCTCAGCTGATGAAATTGAAATTATATCCACTCATATGAAACATTGTTCCAAATCACTACTGATCAGAGAAATACAAATTAAGACAACTCTGAGATACCACTACACACCTCTCAGATTGGCTAAGATGACAGGAACAAATGATGATGAATGTTGGACGAGATGTGGGAAACCTGGGACACTAATACATTGTTGGTGGAGTCGTGAAAGAATTAGGTCATTCTGGAGAGCAATTTGGAACTATGCCCAAAAAGTTATCAAACTGTGCATACCCTTTGATCCAGCAGTGCTACTATTGAGCTTTTATCCCAAAGAAATATTGAGGAGGGAAAGGGACCTGTATGTGCCAAAATGTTTGTGGCAGCTCTTTTCATAGTGGCTAAAAACTGGAAGATGAATGGATGTCCATCAATTGGAAAATGGTTGGATAAATTATGGTATATGAAGGTTATGGAATATTATTGCTCTGTAAGAAATGACCAGCAGGATGAACACAGAAAGGCTTGGAGAGACTTAAATCAACTGTTGCTGAGTGAAATGAACAGAACCAGAAGATTGCTGTACACTTCAACAATGCTGTATGAAGATGTATTCTTTTTTTTTTTTTATTCATTTTTCCAAATTATCCCCTCCTTCCCTCCACTCCCTCCCCCCGATGGCAGGTAATCCCATACATTTTACATGTGTTACAATATAACCTAGATATAATATATGTGTGTAAATACCATTTTCTTGTTGCACATTAATTATTAGCTTCCAAAGGTATAAGTAACCTGGGTAGATAGACTGTAGTGCTAACAATTTACATTTGCTTCCCAGTGTTCCTTCTCTGGGTATAGTTATTTCTGTCCATCATTGATCAACTGGAAGTGAGTTGGCTCTTCTTTATGTTGAAGATTTCCACTTCCATCAGAATACATCCTCATACAGTATTGTTGTTGAAGTGTATAGTGATCTTCTGGTTCTGCTCATTTCACTCAGCAACAGTTGATTTAAGTCTCTCCAAGCCTCTCTGTATTCCTCCTGCTGGTCATTTCTTACAGAGCAATAATATTCCATAACCATGAAGATGTATTCTAATGGAAGTGGATATCTTCAAAATAAAGAAGATCCAACTCACTTCCAGTTGATCAGTGATGGACAGAAACAACTACACCCAGAGAAGGAACAGTGGGAAGTGAATGTAAGTTGTTAGCACTACTGTCTATCTACCCAGGTTACTTATACCTTCGCAATATAATACTTAACGTGTAACAAAAAAAATTGGATTTGCACACATATATTGTATCTAGGTTATACTGTAGCACATGTAAAATGTATGGGATTGCCTGTCATGTAGGGGAGAGAGTAGAGGTAGGGAGGGGAAAATTTGGAAAAATGAATACAAGGGATAATGTTATAAAAAATTACTCATGCATATATACTGTCAAAAATTTTATAATTATAAAATTAAAAAAAAAAAGAAGTAAGAGGAGAATGAGGAAAGAAAAAGGCGAGACAAGATAGAAGGGAGGGCAGAAACATTAAGAAAATGTAAGAGAACAGGTGAAAGATTGATAGAAGAAAATAGAAGAAAAGATAGTTTGTGGAATGGATACAAAACACACTACTAAGAGAAAGGATGGATAGGAGATAAGGTAGTGGATGGGGTAGGTAAAAAAAAATAAGGGAAGGGGGGATGGGATGATAAGGGATAAGGTAGTGGGTTGGGTGAATAAAAACACATGACTAAAGACAGGATGGAAAGAGATAACAAAAGTATATACTGGGGAGAAAATAAAATGGAGGAAAATACAGAGTTGGTAATCATTGCTATTAATTTGAATGGGATAAACTCTCATATAAAAGAAAGACAAATGACAGAGTAGATTAAAAGAAAGAATCCTAAAGTATGTTGTTCACAAGAACTACATCTGGCACAGAGAGATACATACAGAGTAAAGATAAAAGGCTAGAACAGAATTTATTATACTTTAGCTAAAGTAAATTATATATATATATATATATATATATATATATATATCAGCAGTGGCAATTCTGTTCTCAGGTAAGGCCAAAGCAAATATCTTATTAAAAGAGATAAGGAGAAAGTAGATATTGATAAATGGTACCATAAATAATGAAGCAGTAACAGTAGTAAATGTGTATGCATCATGTGTTAAAGCACACACATTCCTATAGAAGATTTTAAACCTGTTACAAGAAGAAATAGACATCAAAACTATTCTAGTGGGGTACTTCAAACTTCACCTCTCAGAATCAGGTATATCTAACCACAAAATGAATAAGGAAAAAAACTAAGGAACTTGTGTGTGTGTGTGTGTGTGTGTGTGTATTAGACCTCTGGAGAAAATGTAATAACGACAGAAATGATTACCCCTTTTTCTCAGTGGTACATGACACTTACACAAAAATTAGGGCATTAAAAATCTCACAATCAAATGCAAAAAGGCAGAAATAGTAAAAGCTTATTTTTCAGACCACAATGCAATAAAAATTATATTCAACAAAAGGCCAGGGAAAGAAAGACTAAAATCCAATTGGAAATTACATAGTCATTTCAAAGAATGAGGGGATAAAACAACAAATCACAGAAATAATCCATGATTTAATCCAAGAAAATGACAATAATGAGACAATATCCAAAAACTTGTGAGATGCAACCAAAGCAGTTCTTAGGGGGAAATTTATATCTCTAAATTGCTACACAAATAAAATAAAGAGGAGATCAATGAATTAGGAATGTAGCTTAAAAAAGCTTTAAAAAGAACAAATCAAAACCCCCAATTAAATACCACATTAGAAATTTTGAAACTCAAAGGAAAGATTAATAAAATCAAAACTAAGAAAACTATCAAGCTATTAACTTGATTTTGTCCTCCATACTAAGAATTTGTTTATGAAAAATATTAACACAATAGATAAATATTTGGTTATTTTGATCAGAAAAATAAAAGAAAAAAATCCAAATCACCAACATCAAAGATAAAGGGGTGAATTTTTGATCAATCAAAAAGAAATTAAAGCAATAATAAGGAGCTATTTTGTTCAATTCTATAGCAGCAAGTCTGAAACCTAATTGAAGAATATTTACAAAAGCATAAATTATGTAGGTTAACAGAAGAGGAAATAAATTACTTAAATAGTTTCATTTTAGAAAAAGAAATTGATCAAATCATTAATGAGTTCTTTAAGAAAAAAACCTCCAGGACCAAATATATTCACAAGTGAATTCTACCAAACATTTAAAGAACAATTAATTCCAATACTATGTAAACTATTTAGAAAAACAGGTGAAGGACTACTGCCAAATTCCTTTTTTGGAACAAATATGACATTGGTACTTAAACCAGGAAGTGCCAAAGAAGAGAAAGAAAATTACAAACCAAATCTTTCTAATGAATATTGATGCAAAATTTTTAAATAAAATATTAGCAAATATATTACAGCAACTTATCAGCAGGATAATATGCAATAATCAAGTAGGTTATATACCAGGATTGCAAAACTGATTCAATATCAGAAAAAACTATTACCATAATTGACCATATAAATATCAAATTCAACAGAAATCATATGATAATCTCAATAAATGCAGAAAAAGCATTTGAGAAAATATAGAAAATATTAAAACATTAGAGAGGGAACAGCTAGATGATGCAGTGAATAGAGCACAAGCTAAGAAGTATGGAGGACTTGAGTTCAAATCTAACCTCAGACACTTAACACTTCCCAGCTGTATGAACCTGGGCAAGTCATTTAAACCCAATTACCTTAGGAAAAAAAGTGCAATGATTAACTATGAAAGATTTGATTCTTCTCAGTTATTCAATGATCCAAAGAAATTCCAATAGACTTTGGACAGAAAATGCCATCGATATTCTGAAAGAAATCTAAGGAGACTGAATGTAAATCAAAGCATGCTTCATTTTTCTAATTTTATAAATCTCTCTATCCTTTCCTTCTTTCTTCACTCAGTGAAGTCTCCTTTCTCATCATTTAGTTATTTTTTCTCTTGTTCCCTCAAATTCATTATGCACATGGCTTCTAGCTGCATTATTAGTAGTCCATTTTTTAAAGAATTGCAATTATTATCTTCCATTGTATACATGTATACAATATATCTTTTTTTTTATTATATATATATATATATATATATATATATATATTTTATAATATTATCCCTTGTATTCATTTTTCCAATTTACCCCCCCTTCCTCTATTCCCTCCCCCCGACGACAGGCAATACCATACATTTTACATGTGTTACAATATAGTCTAGGTACAATACATGTGTGCGAATATCACTTTCTTGTTGCACAATAAACATTAGAATCCGAAGGTACATGCAACCTGGGCAGACAGATATTAGTGCTAACAATTTTCATTCCCCTCCCAGTGTTTCTTCTCTGGGTGCAGCTACCTCTGTCCATCATTGATCAACTGGAAGTGAGTTGGATCTTCTTTATGTTGAAGATTTCCACCTCCATCAGAATACATCCTCATACAGCATTGTTGTTGAAATGTACAGTGATCTTCTGGTTCTGCTCATTTCACTCAGCATCAGTTGATTTAAGTCTCTCCAGGCCTCTCTATATTCCTCCTGCTGGTCATTTCTTACCGAGCAATAATATTTACAATATATCTTTATGGAATCCCTTATGCTTTATTCTTCTTCTTTTTAAAATCTGCTTATGCTTGTCTTGGGTCTTGATAGTAGAGATCAAATTTTTAATTCTCGTCTTCTCTTTATGAAAGCTTGAATTCCTCCTACTTCATTGAATAACTATTGTTTTTCTTTATTTATTTTGTGCAACTTCACTGGATAAGTGATTCTTGGTTCTACTCAACTCTTCTTGTCTTCTGGAATATTATGTTTCATGACTTGTGACCATTTAATGTGATGGCTATTAAGTTGTTAAATTATGATTGTTGCTTTCAGGATTTGAATTTTTTCTCTCTACTTTCAGTATATTTTCATTTACCTTAATAGTTTTGATATTTGGTCCCAATGTTCCTGGAAGTTTTCATTTTTTGATCTCTTTCTATAGGTGATCAGTGAATTTTTTTTTCTAATTCCCTTTTTTGCCCTCCTCTTCTAAGTTATCAATACAGTTTTCCTTGATAATTTCTTGAAAGATGCTGCTATACAGGTTCTCCTTTTAATTATGATTTTCAGGTAATCCAATGATTCTGATATTTTCTTTCCTGGATTTATTTTCTAGGTCAATTGTTTTTCCCATGAGGTATTTTATATTTTGTATTTTTTTTCTTTTGTATTGGTTTTCCTTGATTAGTTTTTGTATTTTATTTTCTATTTGCCTACTTTCAACTTTTTAAGGAATTGTTTCTTCATTGAATTTTTGTATCTCCTTTTCCATCTGGTTAATTCTACTTTTTAAGTTACTGTTTTCCTATTCTAAATTATTCATTCTTTTGATAGTTCTTTGGCATCACTGTTTTTCTTTTCCCAATTTTTCTTTTACCTCCCACATGGTTTTTAAATTCCTTTTAAAACTCTACCATGAAGTTTTCTTTTTTTATTTTTTTTTTTCCTGAATTAGGGATCACTTTCAGTCCTAAAGGTGTTTGATACTGTTGTCCTCTTCTGAGTTGTATTTTGCTATTCCCTGTCGCTATAATAGGTTGTTATGGTCAGATTCTTTTTTTGTTGCTTTGTTTTTGTTCATCTTTTTGATTCTTTTTTCCTTTTAAATTTAAATTTTAAATTTCTCCTGGAGAGGAAGGGGTATTGTCTCAGATTTCTTGTGTCAGTGGCTATATTGATATGGCCTTGAAGCCCAAGGGGGACTGTGCCATGCTTAAGAGGTATGGGGCAGTGACTGGTGATATTGGTGGTCACAGGGGTCAGGCAACTTGCAGCTTGTTTGCTGTTAAGCCAGTGTCCTAGTGGTGGTCACCAGTATGTACTGAGATTTGTGAGAGTGTTTCTGTATTTCTCCAGGTATGTAGTGAAATATGTGGCAGTCTGGCCACTGGAGCTTACCTGTTTACTTAGGTGTTAGGATTACTAAGTGAGAACTGAGGTTGTCTGGATAGTTACAAGGTGAGAACTCAGGTTGACTTGGTAGAAGGAGCAAGCCCATTGGCTGAAGTGGTTCTTCCCAGAAGCCCTTGCATTATCCCACGCCCATTCTCTGGGAGGATAAAGAGGACAGCAATCCAGGAAGAGGAGAAGACTCTGAATTGCATCAGGCTTGACGGGGCTCTCTGCAGGAAGGGAAGTCACTTCTTTGGACAAGAGTTAACAGCAACTGCCTGGAGACAACGGTTCATTACAGGAAGAAGAATCTGTCTGAGAGATTTGAGTAGACACAGCAGATCTCTTCCCAGAGAGCGATCCAGCAGCTTCTAGAGACGACAGCTCGTTACACTTAGGGATATGCAAATATGTGGTGGTTCTCAGAACTGGAGTTTTCCCATTTCCCTGAATGTGCTGAAGTAGGGGTGTGTGTATATGTGTGTGCGTGTGTGTGTGTGTGTCCTAGTGTTGGATTTTGTCCATTCCACTCCACTGGACTTGGTATCTACTTCTGGTTTCCTGATGTGGGATGCTTCTGGTTCCCAACTGTACTGTTTTATCTAAATAAGACAAGCCTTTTCTGCCAAAATTCTAAGTTTCCTGGGCTCAAAATTATTTCCCATAATGGGATAGTGGGCGTGGGATAACACAAGGGCTTCTGGGAAGAAGTACTTCAACCAATGAACTTGCTCCTCCTAAGCATGTAAGCTTCTCCCCAGGAGTTCAAAGGGCATAAACTCCTAGTAAAGACCAGAACTAGAGAATTGTTAAGTGCTGACTTAGAACTTAGTAAGATCCTAATATCTCATTATCTCATTAGCACTTAGTAAGAACCTGACATATGTGTATAATTATATATATATTTGTTTTTAAAATATTCTGATATTTAATTATGATCCAATTACTTTTATTTTATTTTATTTTTTTACTTAATAATTTTTATTATATATAAATTTTTTATAATATTATCCCTTGTATTCATTTTTCCAAATTATCCCCCCCTCCCTCTATTCCCTCCCCCCTATGGCAGGCAATCCCATACATTTTACATGTGTTACAATATAGTCTAGATACAATACATGTGTGTGAATATCATTTTATTGTTGCACAATAAACATTAGATTCCGAAGGTACATGCAACCTAGGCAGACAGATATTAGTGCTAACAATTTACATTCACTTCCCAGTGTTTCTTCTCTGGGTGTAGCTACCTCTGTCCATCATTGATCAACTGGAAGTGAGTTGGTTTTTCTTTATGTTGAAGATTTCCACTTCCATCAGAATACATTCTCATACAGTATTGTTGTTGAAGTGTACAGTGATCTTCTGGTTCTGCTCATTTCACTCAGCATCAGTTGATTTAAGTCTCTGAAGGCTTCTCTGTATTCCTCCTGATGGTCATTTCTTACAGAGCAATAATATTCCATAACCTTCATATACCATAATTTACCCAACCATTCTGCAACTGATGGACATCCATTCATTTTCCAGTTTCTAGCTACTACAAAAAGAGCTGCCACAAACATTTTGGCACATATATGTCTCTTTCCGCTCTTTAGTATTTCTTTGGGATATAAGCCCAGTAGTAGCGCTGCTGGGTCAAAGGGTATGCACAGTTTGATAACTTTTTGGGCATAATTCCAGATTGCTCTCCAGAATGGCTGGATTCTTTCGCAACTCCACCAGCAATGTATTAGTGTCCCAGTTTCCCCACATCCCCTCCAACATTCATCATTATTTGTTCCTGTCATCTTAGCCAATCTGACAGGTGTGTAGTGGTATCTCAGAGTTGTCTTAATTTGCATTTCTCTGATCAATAGTGATTTGGAACACTCTTTCATGTGAGTGGATATAGTTTCAATTTCTTCCTCTGAGAATTGTCTGTTCATATCCTTTGACCATTTATCAATTGGAGAATGGTTCGGTTTCTTATAAATTAGGGTCAGTTCTCTATATATTTTGGAAATGAGACCTTTGTCAGAACCTTTGTTTTTAAAAATATTTTCCCAATTTGTTACTTCCCTTTTAATCTTGTTTGCATTAGTATTATTTGTACAGAAACTTTTTAGTTTGATGTAATCAAAATCTTCTATTTTGTGATCAATAATGATTTCTAGTTCTCCTCTGGTCATAAATTCCTTCCTCCTCCACAAGTCTGAGAGGTAGATTATCCTCTGTTCCTCTAATCTATTTATTATCTCCCTCTTTATGCCTAAATCATGGACCCATTTTGATCTTATCTTGGTATATGGTGTTAAGTGTGGATCCATATCTAATTTCTGCCATACTAATTTCCAGTTTTCCCAACAGTTTTTTTCCGAATAATGAATTTTTATCCCTAATGTTGGCATCTTTGAGTTTGTCAAAGATTAGGTTGCTATAGATGTGCCCTTTTTTATCCTTTGTATCTAATCTGTTCCACTGATCTACCGGTCTATTTCTTAGCCAATACCAAATGGTTCTGGTGACTGCTGCTATATAATATAGCTTTAGATCAGGTACACTTAGACCACCTTCCTCTGAGTTTTTTTTTTCATTAGTTCCCTTGCAATTCTCGACCTTTTATTCTTCCATATGAATTTTGTTGTTATTTTTTCTAGGTCATTGAAATAGTTTCTTGGAAGTCTGATTGGTATAGCACTAAATAAATAGATTAGTTTGGGGAGTATTGTCATCTTTATTATATTCGCTCGGCCTATCCAAGAGCACTGAATGTCTTTCCAATTATTTAATCTGATTTTATTCTTGTGGCAAGTGTTTTGTAATTTTTCTCATATAATTCCTGACTTTTCTTTGGTAGATGGATTCCCAAATACTTTATACTCTCAACATTTGTTTGGAATGGAATTTCTGTTTGTATCTCTTGCTGTTGCATTTTGTTAGTGATATATAAAAATGCCGAGGATTTATGTGGATTTATTTTGTATCCTGCCACTTTGCTGAAATTTTGAATTATTTCTAGTAGCTTTTTAGCAGAGTCTTTGGGGTTCTCTAAGTATACCATCATGTCATCTGCAAAGAGTGATAGTTTGATTTCCTCATTTCCTACTCTAATTCCTTGAATCTCTTTCTCGGCTCTTATTGCCGAGGCTAGCATGTCTAGTACTATATTGAATAGTAATGGTGATAGTGGGCAAACTTGTTTCACTCCTGATCTTACTGGGAAAGGTTGCAGTTTATTTCTATTGCATATTATGCTTACTGCAGGTCTTAAATATATGCTCCTGATTATTCTAAGGAATAGTCCATTTATTCCTATACTCTCAAGAGTTTTTAGTAGGAATGGATGTTGGATTTTGTCAAATGCTTTTTCTGCATCTATTGAGATGATCATATGGTTCTTATTAATTTGATTATTAATATGGTCAATTATATTAATAGTTTTCCTAATATTAAACCAGCCCTGCATTCCTGGAATAAATCCTACTTGGTCATAGTGTATTATCCTGGAGATGATTTTCTGAAGAGTTTTTGCTAATATCTTATTTAAGATTTTAGCGTCAATATTCATTAAGGAGATTGGTCTATAATTTTCTTTCTCAGTTTTCGATCTACCAGGTTTAGGTATCAGTACCATGTCTGTGTCATAAAAGGAGTTTGGTAGGACTCCTTCATCCCCTATTTTTTCAAATAATTTATATAACATTGGGGCTAATTGTTCTTTAAATGTTTGGTAGAATTCACATGTGAATCCATCTGGCCCTGGAGATTTTTTTCCTGGAGAGTTGATTAATCGCTTGTTCTATTTCTTTTTCTGAAATGGGACTATTTAAGCAATTTATCTCCTCCTCTGTTAATCTAGGGAGCCTATATTTTTGGAGGAAGTCATCCATTTCACTTAAGTTATCAAATTTATTGGCATAAAGTTGGGCAAAGGAACTCCTTATTATTTCTCTAATTTCCTCTTCATTGGTGGAAAGATCCCCCTTTTCATTTGTAAGACTATCAATTTGATTTTCCTCTTTCTTTTTTTTGATCAAATTTACCAAAGGTTTATCTATTTTATTGGCTTTTTCATAAAACCAACTCTTGGTTTTATTTATTAATTCAATAGTTTTTTTACTTTCAATATTATTGATTTCTCCTTTAATTTTTGTATTTCAAGTTGGGGGTTTATAATTTGGTTTTTTTCTAGCCTTTTAAGTTGTAAGCCCAATTCGTTAATCTTCTCTTTCTCTATTTTCTTCAAATAAGCCTCTAAAGATATAAAATTTCCCCTTGTTACTGCTTTAGCTGCATTCCACAGATTTTGGTATGATGTCTCCTCATTGTCATTATCTTGGGTGAAATTATTAATTGTTTCTATAATTTGCTCTTTCACCCAGTCATTCTTTAAGATGAGATTATTCAGTTTGCAATTACTTTTTGGTCTATTTACCCCTAACTTTTTACTGAATGTAGCTTTTATTGCGTTGTGATCTGAGAAGAAGGCATTTATTATTTCTGCCTTCCTACATTTAATTTTGAGATCTTTATGTCCTAATATATGGTCTATTTTATATAGGATCCATGAAGTGCTGAGAAGAAAGTATATTCCTTTCTATTGCCATTCAGTTTTCTCCAAAGGTCTATCATACCTAGTTTTTCTAATGTTCTATTTACTTTTTTAATTTCTTTCTTGTTTGTTTTGTGGTTTGATTTGTCTAAATCTGAGAGTGCAAGGTTGAGATCTCCCACTATTATAGTTTTACTGTCTATTTCTTCTTGCAATTCTCTTAACTTTTCCTTTAGAAAGTTAGATGCTATACCACTTGGTGCATATATGTTTAGTATTGATATGGCTTCATTATTTATGCTACCTTTCAGCAGGATATAGTTTACTTCCTTATCTTTTTTAATGAGATTTACTTCTGCTTTTGCTTGATCTGAGATAAGGATAGCTACCCCTGCTTTTTTGGCTTTACCTGAAGCATAATAGGCTCTGTTCCAACCTTTTACCTTTACTCTGTATGTATCTCCCTGCTTTAAGTGTGTTTCCTGTAGACAACATATTGTAGGGTTCTGCTTTTTGATCCAATCTGCTATCTGTCTCCATTTGATGGGATCGTTCATCCCATTTACATTTACAGTTAAAATTACTAATTTTGTATTTCCTGCCATCATATTATCCCCAGATTATACTTTTTTCCCTTGACCCCCCTGATCCCCCTCCCCGATATTTAATTTACAGACCCCCCTTGTGACGCGCAACCCTCCCTCTTTTTTTTTTAGTATCCCTCCCCCCTCCCTCCAAGTCCCTTCACTTATTCTTCTTTTCCTTTTCCCTTTTCCTCTCCCCCCTTTTAATGAGGTGAGAGAAAATTCTCTGAAAAACAAATATGTTAATTATTTACTCTTTGAGCCTCTCCTGATGAGAGTAAGATTCACACAATGATTCTCCCCCTCACTAAGTTCCCTCACATATGGTGTATTTTCTATGCCTCTTCCTGGGATTTAGTTTCCCTCTTTTTATCATTCCTTCCCCTTTTTCTGAACCGACCTCCTTCCCTTTACTACACCCCCCTTTTTTTCTTTTACATCAGTAAAATCAAATTATCCTTGAGTACTTTTTATATACCCACAACAGAGTTGCAGTTCTCAAGGGTTCTGTGTACCTTTTTCTGTTTCTCTTCAGTCTTGTGGATGTAGATCAAATTTTTTGTTTAAGTCTGGTTTTTTTCTTAGAAACATATAGAATTCCTCTGTTTCATTGAATGACCATCTTCTTCCATGGAAAAAGATGCTAAACTTAGCTGGGTAGTTTATTCTTGGTTGCAGTCCTTGATCTTTTGCCTTACGGAATATCAGGTTCCAGGCCCTTCTATCTTTTAATGTGGAGGCAGCCAGATCTTGGGTGACCCTTATTGTGGCACCTTGGTATTTAAATTGTTTTTTTCTAGCTGCTTGCAAGATTTTCTCCTTTGTGTGGTAATTCTGCAGCTTAGCCACTATATTCTGTGGTGTTCTTTTTTTAGGGTCTATTTCAGGAGTTCGATGAATTCTTTCCACATCTACTTTCCTTTCTCTTTCTATTATCTCTGGACAGTTCTCTTTGATAATTTCCTGTAAAATAGAATCTAGACTCTTTTTTTGGTCATAGTTTTCTGGAAGTCCAATGATCCGCAGATTATCTCTCCTAGATCTATTTTTCAGGTCTATAGATTTTCCCAGTAAGTATTTGATGTTGTTCTCCAGCTTCTCATTTTTTTTTGTTTTGTTTGACTGATTCTTGGGTTCTCTGTGAATCATTCATTTCTATTTGTTCCATCCTGACTTTTAAGGAGTTATTTTCTTCTTTCACAGTTTTTAGTTCTTTTTGTAAATGCCCAATTTCGTTTTTAAATGAATTATTTTGCTCTATTGAATTTTTTTCCATTTCCCTAATTTTTTTTTGAGAATTATTTTCTTTTTCCAATTCAGAAATTCTATTTTCTTGAGACTTTTTTATCTTTTCCAATTCAGAAATCCTACTTTCCTGTGTTTTTTTAACCTTTTCTAATTCATAAATTTTGTTTCCCTGCATCTCCTGTGAATTCTTTATTTTTTCCAACTCCAATTTCAGGACGTTGTTATTCTCTATCATAGCTTCCCTTTCCTTTCCCCATTTTTCTTCAAACTCCCTTAATTTTTTAAGAGTCTCTTCTAGGAGAGAGTTATGTGATGGGGGGCAGGAATCGTTCCCCTTTAGGTTGTTATCTGTTGTCTCTCTGCTGTTAACTTCCTCGGGGTTGGATACCCACTCTTTCTCTGTGTAGTAGGAATCTATGGGTTTTTTTGGCTTTTTTGCTCATATTTAAAAAATCTTTTGGGGTCTGTCCCTGGGGTAGGAAATTATTTATTTACTTCTTTACCTGCTTCCTCCCAGACCGGATGGATGCAGCGGCTCCTGCGCCTGAGCTAAGATAGAGCTCTGGGAGAGAGTTCCCCACCCCTTCACTGGAAGTGCCTCAGAGGTGATTAGCGCTGCTGTGCCCTGAGGGCACTCTGTTTTAGCAGCTTCCCTGAGGTTAAGACTGACCAGTAAAGGAAGCACAAAGCCCAGCCTATGCGTCCCGGTGGGGCGTGGATGTCTGCAGCTGGTGACCTGAAAAGCCCCTGTGTTCAAACTGGAAGTGTCTGCCAGAAACCGCGGTCCCTAGTTCAAAGGTTCCGCTTCTCTGTGACTTCCTGGAGCTGAGTTCCACTCCCTCCAGCTAAACTAGGCAGTGTGTGTTGCCTTGGGCCGTATCCACCCACTTGTCAATCTCTTAACTATTCTCAGGTGGTAACTGAGGCCACACCCCCTGGTGCCGAGACCTGCTGAGTCACCTCCAGGATCCAGGGAAAATCTAATCTGAGTTTTTAAAGTATTTTAGCTTTCTCTTCTGAACTGCTAAATAATTAGCAGAGAAGAGCTAACAGCCTGTGCCAGATTCCTTTATCTCAGTGGCTTCTCTGATCCCAGAGCCTTTCCCAGCGTGATCGGCAGAGTATGCTAGCACCCAGCCGTCTGTGCTGGCCTCTCTTCTTCCTCCCCTGGGGACTGACCTTTTCTGTTGAAACTCCAGATTCTCTTCAGCTGGTAAGTCGTGCTTCCAGTCCTTGTGGTAACTATCAGTCCAGGGCTTATTTTGAGGCTTAATTTATCTAATTGGTTGTGAGAGAGTGAGGACGTTCACAGAGTAGTGTGTTTCTTCTCCGCCATCTTGGCTCCGCCCCGATCCAATTACTTTTAAATCTTCTTTTCCCTGAGGGAATGGGGTTAAGTGACTGGTTCAGGATCACACAGCTAAGAAATGCTAAATGTCTGAGGTTAGATTCAAACGCAGGTCCTCCTGACTTCAGGGCAGGTGCTCTACCCACTGTGCCACCTAGATGTCCCACTTTTAATTCTTAAAATTCATTTAAATGCATTTACAATAATAAATCCTCTTTATCCTTCCCACCTTTAGCCCATTCTTTGAGAAAGCAAATGATAATATTCAATTATATATATATATATATATAAAATTATACAAAAAATTTCCATATTAGGCACATAAGAAAAAGTACAGAAAACTTCAAGGAAAATAAAGTGGAAAAAACTATGATCAATCTTTTTTTGGTATTCATCATGTATCTTTTTATTGAGAACTCTTCAGATAACCTTTTTTTTTTTTCATCATGGGTCTTTTGGATCATTGTATTGATCTTAGAGTTGCTAAGTCTTTCACAACTGATCATCATTATATTTATACAATGATCAGGTTGTGTATCTTTGTGTAACTTCTTATATGATTTCCCAGATTTTTCTAAAAGAGTTTGCCCATCATTTCTTATAGCCCAATAGTAGTCTATAATAATCTATATCTTAATTTGTTAAACCATCCCAAGATTAATGAATCTTTTTGTCTTATAATTCTTCAACACCAGAAAAATAGTTTCTATAAATATTTTTGGTACAAATAGGCCCTTTTTGGTTTAATTGATATTTTTGGGATCCAGATCTTGTTGTGATATTGTTGGGTCAAAGGATTGGCATAGTTTTAAAACCCTTTGGATTTAGTTCCAAATTATTCTCCAGAATGGTTGAACTAATTCAGAAATCCACTAACAGTGTGTCCCTATTTTTTCAAAGCCAATCCATATTTGTAATATTCATTTTTGTATAACATGCATAAAGTGGTTTCTTAAAGTTGTTTTCATTTTCCTTTCTTTAATCAGTAGTGATTTAGAGCATTTTTATGACTATTAATAGATGTGATTGCTTCTTATGAAAACTGCCTACTCATAATCTTTGGCTATTTATCAATTGAAGAATGGCTCTTATTTTTAATAGATTTGGCTCAATTCCCTATATGACTAAAAAGTAAGGCCTTTGTCAGAGAAACTTACTACAACTTTTTCATTTCCTAGTTCCCTATTAATTTTGGCTGCATTACTTTTATTTGCTATTTCATGGCTTCAAACCCCAATTTTTTATATCACAGATTTCCCAAGGCACTCTAAAGTAACAGAAGAGTAGATTTCAGGGACTGAACAAGATATCATAGGTTATCTATTCCAATCTTTACTTGAAGAAAAAGGAATGCCTTATCTTATACTATATATATATATATTCATTCTGTGTGTTAAGAGGAAACTCTTAGTGTGATTAAGAATCCTATCAATATTGAGATGGGAATAACTTAGGAAGTTGTTGTCTTATATCAAGTTAAAATTGTATTTTTGTTAATTGACTTTTTGTTTGCTAGGGCCAACTAGAGCAAGTCTAATTATTATTCTACATTATACATCTTCAAATACATGAGCATGGCGCTCAATTCTCATCTACATTATCTTGTGTCCAGATTAATCTTCACCAGTTCTCTCATCCAATCCATGAATTAATTCATATAGAAAGAAACTGATTTGCACTCTTATTTGCTATCTTGTTGGCTCCTTCCATTTTGAGAATATTCATTCTAAAATATGGTATCCAAAACTGTACTTCAGTTCTGATATTAACAAAATTCAATATAATTGTCAATTCCTTAATTATATATATTATGTCTTAATGCATCATTCATTAGCTTTCTTGTTTCCATAATACTTTGTTGAATCATATTGAGAATGTAATTCCCCAGAATTTTTTTCAGATGAACTTTTACCTTTTTTGAAAGGAAAAACATACATTAAAAATTCAAACATAAGACTGTAAATTATATCTATTAAGTAAAATTTTATTAAATTTAACCTAATGTTCTAGACTGCCATGATGTTTTTGAATTCTGAATATATCAAGTGTCAGCTTATCTCTCCCCATTCTGTAATTTGGCTAATAATAATAATGATAATAATGAGCAGTATTTATATAGTACATACTATGTGGCAGACATTTAGCTAAGTGCTTTATGAATATAAGCTCAGTTGATATAAACTTGAGGAAAATGAAACAGGCAGAGTTTAAGTTACCTGCCCAATTTTGTATTAGTTCCTTGAAACTTGGGCCTTCCTGATTCCAGATCCAGAGCTCTATCCACTATGCCACCTTCTTGCCTTATAAATGTAAATCATTAATAAAAATATTACATAACCCAAAACACACAGATTCCTGAGTACATCACCAGAGACCTTCTTGAAATCTTATATTGAACTACTGGGGACTATTATTGGGTGGTAGCCATTCAACTAGTTCCAAATCCATTAGATTTTGTGTAATGATGAGTTGCAATCATTGTATATTTTCCATAAGAATAGTAGCAATTTTTAAAAATTAAATACTTCTTTAAAATACATTTCTCAGTTTCCTAATCTGTAAAATGAACTGGAGAAATAAATGACAAGCCACTTCAGTATTTTTATAAAGATAACTCCAAATGGGGGCCATGAAGAGTCAGACTTAATTGACTCATTTATTCTTTTTTTCCTGAGGCAACTAGGGTTAAGTAACTTGCTCAGGGTCACATAGCCAGGAAGTGTTAAGTGTCTGAGACCAGATTTGAATTTAAGGTTGGTGCTTTTTCCCCTATACCACCTAGCTGACCCCAGTCACATTTAATTGCAATGACAGAAAAAACAACTCTCTCCATCATTCCTGTTCTAACATTTGATCTAGTATGACTTGTTCTTTCTAAGCTTATTATCATCAATGATAATTTTTCAATTCTTCCTGAACTGCAGTTTTTTTGCACTCTTCTCTTTTCCAATACAACTAGAGCAAAAAGCTTCTTATGGTCCTTTTTTCTTATAGTATTATTCTTTCCTTTTTTTTTTTTTTTTTTTTTTTTACTGTTTTGACTTTCATTTTTCCATATTTTTTTCTAAAAATAGGAATTGATCAATAAAGCCCATGTGTATTCTCATCAGTTTATTATGCAATTTAAATTTTGGATCTTAGTCAGTATTATATTTCTCATTTATTCAGCATTTCACTCCAAAAAATCTTTACACCTTTTGAGTTTAATTTTCCTAAATATAGAATTTTAATTCTTATAATTCCTTCCAAGTTGTTGGAAGTCTTTACATTTGAGTATGTATATTAACCTGATTTTCCTTTTCCTTTTTTATCAGAAAGCCCAAGATCTTTACTTACCCATAAGATTTCCCTCATTTCCTCACTGACCTCACCCATTGCCCATAATTATTTCCTCTACTTTCTTGAAAATCAGGTACCAAATAGAATTTTCCCTTGCTGGTTGTTTAACATATATAAAATACTGAAATTTTACAAGAGACAAGTCAAAAAATGATTATCTGTTTTCTTTTGAATAGAGATCTCTAATAGATGCCCAAATAATTTAAGTTCTTTAATAAAACAAAATAAAAAAAAAGCCTGACTGTATCTGATTTCTAAACTACTCATGAATTTATTCTTTCTAACTGGGTAGTCTGCCATATATTACAATGACAATAAAACATTTTTTACTTTCAATGACTTTTGCCTAATCAGTTAGCAAATATTTTTAATTGCCTAGTCTATGCCAAAAATATGGTAAGTGCTGGAGATAAAATGATCAACAAAACATAACTTTCTTTTCTCAAAGAGCTTATATTCCAATACTAAAATATTATGCAAACAATTATATATACACATATATGTCCATATATATGGAGTATATATATGCATGTATATATATATATATAGTAAAATATAAATGAATCATTCATCCAAATGTTCTGTGCCATGTTTTACATATGTTTTACATTTATTATTTCTGGATTTTCTCATTTGAACATATATTTTTAATATATAAGATCACTCCTTTGTTAATTTATAGCTATTCTGTATCTTTTGAATAGATTAGATATCCTTACAGAGCCATATTGAGATCACGTATCTCATGCCCCCAAATCTCAATGATATTTTTGGTTTTAAACTTTTCTTCTGGTCTTATAAATTCTAGCTTATTTTGCTTATTTCTTATATTCTTAATTTGTTTTTAACCTAGCGATATCTTCATGGACCATACATTCAAAAATGTATAGGAAAAGTTGAGAAGAACAATAAGTACAAATAGGTACAATTTTCAATAGTGGGAAGAAAGATTGACAGAGATCATGAGCTGTATAATTATGAGTAACTAATGCATGTTAAGTAATTAGAAATTTCAAGTACAACTAATAAAGTAGATTTTGTACTCTAAAATGGAAATCCATGAGTTGTGTGATTTAAATAAAACAGTAAGGTAGAATACAAAGATGTATGGCTATGACTTTAAGGGTATGGGGATATGGCAGAAGATAGTGGAACATGGATCACAGGAAGCTTTCTGAGAATGCTCTGACTAGTTTTGGCATAACTATCATAAAGGGTTTATCTTCCTAAATTGCATAAATGTCAGATATGATTTAAAGCAGAAGACATGAATAATGTCTGGCCTACCAGCTTTAGGCAGCTTGTGAAATCATTTGTTAAGAAAATCACAAGTGATAATGTGCTGAAAGGTAGCTACAGCAAACTCCCACTGTGAGTTCTATAAGCTGATAATTTTGTATGGCCTGAGAATGATGCTAGGAATATCCAAGGGTCTTTGGCCAAAAAAAAAAATTCCTATCCTTGGTTTAAGGAAATAACACTGGTCTTGGGGTAGGAAGATGTGTCTCAATACCTGCTAACTAAATGATACTAATTAAATTGCTCAATGTTTCATGGTATTTTTATAAATCAAATGGAAAAAAAAAAACAATGCTTATCAAACAATAAGTAAATGTGAATTATTATTGTGGTGTGTAATTTCATTGGAAATCTTTTAATGTAAGAAATGAGGTCTCATTTTAAGAAACTTCCTTAACTCATTCCAAGTCAGAAGGAAAAAAAAACTTTTAAACGACTACTATATATTGAAGAGATATTTCATGATAAAGCAAAAACCACCAGTGAAAAAGAGAATGCTATGTGAACAGTATTCTCCAGAGATTATGAAACAATAGCAAAAAGTTCCAGAATAGTTCAAAAGAGAAATGGAATTTCTAAAAGAAGATATGAATACATAGAAACTAAGTTCAAATCAGCTTTTAAGAAGCACATTAGAACAAAGGATGGGGAATAGGCTTTGAAAAAGATAATGTCAGATATAGGACATATTAAAATAAAGAATTGGAAGAAAACCTGGCAGAAGACAAAAAACAAGGCAAACAGTTTAAAACACACAGTAAATTTAAAAATACCAAAATAGCTGTCTGAAGATAACAAGTACAAAAATAACTTAAGAATCATAAGCCTCTCAGGGAAGGGGAAGAGCATGAAAAATTTACAGGTTTAAATAGTATGGTCTTGTAAATTATGAGAAAAATCAACAGAACTTTTTAATACATATGATGATAAAGAATATATTGATCCTATCCAAAGATGACAATGAAAGAAAAACTTTAACCTTGAAATTGCAAAGATAATATTTAAATATCATAATTTCACTGTAAAAAATTATGTGAATTATTATGAGAGAGGTCTGCAGCTAGAAAAAGACCTTTATCTCAAAATGTGAATATTACCCCACAGTCATGAAAAATCAGATAAAAGAAAAGAATGGCAAAGAGAGCAAATGAGGAAATAAGGAAGATCAATTTGTAATCTAATATAATAGTTTTAAATATGGGGGAAAAAAGATGGTCTGTTAATAAAAGAACAACATTTAAGCCATACCTGAATAAATAAATAAAATTGTAACAGTAAAATTGAACAGCAATAGAAATTGCAGATCTCTGACTGGCAAAAATCTTCAAATGAGTAACAAAAGAAAGAAAATTAGAATTATAGAGAAAAGTTAAGTGAAAAAATAAGTTCTTTTATTTTATGAATTTTGCCCCAAATCAAGGAATGAGTAAAAGAACAAAGGAGGGCCATTTAACAAAAATTTATATAGAACCAAAATATTTTTGAGGATCTTAAACACATAAATATTTAGAAGAAATTATAAAAGAGATGGAAAAAGAACTCTAAATATTGGGGAACAGAAACCCTAACACCTTTATTTGTGAATCAATATTTTTTGTAGGAGACAATACAATCCAGCTGGGTCAACTGATATAGAGGAGGCAAAAGACGTGAATACTTAATATATATATTCTACTTAATCTTGTACCAATGAGAGAAAGCAGAATAGCTTTATGTACTGTAACTCTATATAAATACAAATACACATACATATAATGGAAATGCATAAGAATAGAGGTTAGGTCTCAATTTAAAATGGGAAATATAGAGATACATTCAAATAACTTCCCATGGTATGCATGTGTTTTTTCTATAATTATTCATGAGGGTACATGCGTATTTATATATGGTGGTGTTGTTGGTAAATATGGGTCTAGTGATAATTTCATCTAGAAAGAGTGGCTTCAGCAGGAGAGCATTTCCTTGCAGAAATACATACACATACAAGTGTTAGGATTACTAAGTGAGAACTTGGGTTGTCTGGATAGTGACGAGGTGAGAATTCAGGTTGGACAATTACAAGGTGAGAACTCAGGTTGACTTGATGGAAGGAGCAGGCTCATTGGCTGAGGTGGTTCTTCCCAGAAGCCCTTGCATTATCCCACGCCCATTCTCTGGGAGAATAAAAGAGAGGACTCCCAGAGATAATAAGAAGACTCTCTGCATTGCATCAGGCTTGACGGGGCTCTCTGCAGGAAGGTAAGTCACTTCTCTGGACAAGAGTTAACAGCAACTGCCTGGAGACAACGGTTCGTTACAGGAAGAAGAATCTGTTGGAGAGATTTGAGTAGAAGACACAGCAGATCTCTTCCCACAGAGTGATCCGGCAGCTTCTAGAGACGACAGCTCGCTACATACAAGCATGTACAAAAGCCCAATGTATTTCATATATCCATACACATGTATACATATAAAATATAAATGAAATATGTGTAGCATGCTGCTGCATGGTGTTTGTGTATTATAAATATTTAATGTATCTTTCTATAAGCATACATGCACATATATATATATATATATATATATATATATTTGTTCAAGTGTATCTATAAATTTATATTTGTGTATGTATATATATATATATATATATATATATATGTACATATGCATATACACATATATTATTTCTCAGACTAATGAAATCTTTTGATTCTGGTCACATTAGCCTAAGAAGCAAATCAAAAAAGCAAAGAGATAAAAAAAAAAAAACATAGGGATTGGAAATGCTATATAGTGCTTCACACTCATTTCCCAGAATTCTTTCTCTGGGTGAAGCTGGTTCTTTTCATTACTGAACAAATGGAACTGATTTGATTCATCGCCATGATGAAGAGAGCCACGTTTATCAGAATTGATCATCATATAGTATTGTTATTGAAGTTTATAATGATCTCCTGATCCTGCTCATTTCACTCAGCATCAGTTCATGTAAGTCTCTCCAGGCCTTTCTGAAATCTTCCTGATAGTTATTTCTT